>NW_022280046.1:2136732-2158732 GCF_004355925.1 Anarrhichthys ocellatus
CACACACACACACACACACACACACACACACACACACACACACACGTGTGCTGGGAGGAACTTCAATCTTGATATGTAATAAAATGTATATCTAAGCTCATAAATATTGATATGCAGTTTGCCGCTATGATGGGGTGGTTTTAACAGAGAGGTAAATTAAACTCCCCCCGCCCCCTATGAAATTAAAAACATAATGGTGAACTCATGGTTAATTAAGCCATCAACAAATATTAAAGGGGCTTGTTAAGCACAATAAAAGCTGTTTTTTAAGGATAATTCTCTCTCTAATACTGTCTTGTTCTGAGGTTGTTTTATCGATATCAATCGGTATCAATAAATCCATTAAACATTTGCTGCATTTCATTCAGTTTTGAATTTTGGAGGAGCTCCATATACACGTAAGTGAATGTGATTGAAAAGATAGGTGACAAGGACAAATGAAAATTGTCTGATATAGAGGGGGGGGGGGGTGTTGCTGCTTTGATTACTGGAAAAACACAGTTATAAACACTGCAATGTGAAATGTGGAGCCACGCAGAACAGAAAGGAAACTACCCAACTTGCAACACATTATTTGAGATCTGTTATTTGCCTCCGGCTCTCTTTGCACTACAGACAAGCCACGCTGCCTGCGTCTCCCCAACCGCTCTCTCCTCCACATCTGGCACATAACCATCTTCTTACATCTTTTTCAAAGGACGGCAAACACAAGCAATGAAAGCTTCTTTTTCTTCACCACCTCCATTTTAACATCATAAAGTGGAAAACAAAAGCGCATTTGGCCTTTGATTTCTCTGACAGAGGGGTATCGGGTTCCCTCATGACTAAATTCTAGAGAAATCAGTGAGCTTCAATTTTTAATGTGCACAGCACCACGTCAGTGAGGAACTGCAGAGGAGAGGACTCGCTTTACAGCTCCAATTAAAACGGTCTTCAGGGCTGCAATGAATTATTATTTTCACTATTGATTACTACATTGTTTTTTCTTTCAGGTGATTGGATGATGGCTGAGTCCAACATAAAAAGTGGTAATCACATGTTCCCAGAGTCCAAAGTGATGCCTGCCCGATTATCAGAGTTTTTTTAAATATGTTTGCTGATAAAATAAATTGAAATATGTGCTACTTTGGCTCTGATGCAGCCGCCTCCCTCTTGGTCTGTTGTCGCCACTCTGTAGCCTCCCTCGACGCCCCTCTGATTGTTTACATGTCACGAGTAATAGTCTCAACATCACTGAAGGCTACTGTGCTACAGACGGTCAAAGCTGCTCCGCTGAGCGAGCAGGGCTGTTTCCAACGTAAGGAAGCAGCAGGTCGGGCTGAAGTTGCAAAAACAACCAGTGTTTTTGTGGGTTAGATTTTGTCATCACAGCAAGAAAAAAATAACCCAAAACAATATGACATCTGCAAAGACAGGAAGAGGGAGTGAGACGACGGCTGGACGAGAATTGGGAGATTATCATAGGTCATAAAAATGCAGCCACAGTGACGGTACAGACATTTCATACCCGATGCGCATTCAAACCGCGTTGGACCCGTTCATATGAGTCAGCCATCTCTCTGTTTGTCACCATAAGTGTAGAGAATCGAGTCTGCAGTGTAGTTCATACCCGTCACTGATAAACCAGTGAATAGTACAGGGACAATCTGCGTCATGCTCAAAGAAAGGTTTTGTATCACGTCGACACTTCAGTCCATGCTCCCTCTCACTAATCGGCCCTGAAAATAAACACATCTGTCTAGCCTTACTTCAAAAGGGATTTTTTTTTGTCCATCCAACAGTTCAAAACCCCAAAGTGTAACATCTACAATGACATAATACCGAGAGAAACATCAGCAAGAAGCTGGAACCTGCAAATGCTTTTCATTCTTGGTTCACGGACGACCCGTGTGTGTGTCATCCATTCATTTTCTAAGCGACTAATCAGCGCTAAATTTCATATTGTGGTTTGAGAAAACCACTTGTAGGACTACAAAGGCAAGCTATCAGCTAGCATCTCAAATCCCTCTAATTTACAGATAAGTTTGATGTTTGATTTTAATCTCCTCTCTTTTAATTTCCTGAACATGGGACTCTTCTCTAGTAAAATGAGAGGGACTGGGGTCCTGCTCTTAACCTCTTACAAGCTCGGCTGTTTCACGGAAAGGCAGGTTATATGAAGACATGCAGGAAAACACCTTCGCAATTTATACTCTCACCTCATTTACTGTCCTCCTTTGTTACCTGCTTAGGACAAATGTCCATATGTCTCTTTGGCAGTAATGAGCTGGAGTCATTGCCATTCTTGTGTGTGTTTCTTTGTTTGTTTGTGTGTGTGTGTGTGTGTGCTGTGTCTGAAGATGCAGGCTCCCCCGCTGCTCGTGTATCCAAGTGCAGTAGGATTAATTGGCGTTTGCTTTCTTATCTCGGTCCAACAGCTGTTCCAGAAACTGAAGAATCTGATGAGGCCTTATTCTGTCGAGTTTGAGTCGCCGCTGGAGCTGTCTGCACAGGGTGAGTCTGAACAAACACACCCAAACAGGCAGATCACACGGACAACGGGCGTGCGTAGTGATTCACACGTGCATTTACACGTGACGCATTAAAAGGACCCGGAAAAACCGTCATGGGTCGTCTTAACATCTGGAATTTACTCAAAAAGCTGTTCCCCAATTTAAAAAAAATAATACATTTTTGGTCATTTGTGTCACATGCCGTTTCCTTCTCGTTCCAATCTCATCCACCTTATATCTGGGTGGTGTTTCAAAACAGCATTTCATTTTTTGGTGTGAATTGTTTTTTATGCAGTTGATGCAGGTCATAACGGCTTCACACTCCAGTTTGTAAACAACACCCACCACACAGGAGAGAGTAATCATTTGACTTTGCCCTCCTCTCTCTAGCTGCAGGTGGGAGAAGAGACGCACAGTATTCTACTCAACACAATAGTCAGTATTACAAAAAGCCTGCCCTCAGTTCCAGGAACAACTGGAAACTCTTTTAACCCCAGACTTCCTCTTCTTTAGTCCGTCACTTTTATTACAACTTTTCTCCTCCTGTTATCTTTTTGCCCATTAGAGATCCAAACCTCTCCGGCCCTGATCAAATCAAACCACGCTAAACTTTTGTCTCATACAAATTAACCATTGCTATCATACTTTGAGGCGACCTTAATGTCATCTGAGTAATGTTTCTTATCAACATAATGAAGAAATGCTCTTAAACATACCTGGAAAGTTGCAAAAAGTTGCTGGTTTAATGTTTTTATGGTTATTTTAAGCCACCCACAGTTCTTGGTTAAGGGTAATAGAAAAATCATGGTCTTGGTATCAATTTCCTTCCTTAATACTTGAATTAAACTTTTCCTGTCTCATTTACCAATCAAGGCAAAGAGATGATTGAGATGTACTTCGACTTCCGCCTCTACCGGCTTTGGAAGACACGGCAGCACTCCAAACTCTTGGAATATGAGGAATTTTTGTGACGAAAAAACACGGATAATGGGTCCAGCGGAGCCCTACAATGAAAATAAAACTGATCCAATAACTGAACATTGCTCAACTATAGTGCTCGACCCGCCAACTCAATACAAACAGTCATGCCTGCGTTCATCCTGGAGAGGACTGGGAGGGGAGGATGAAGGATGACAAGGAAGGACGAGATGAAGACAAACTAAAATGATGCTGTGCCTCTGCTCCTCCTCATTTTCAGAGTAAGGACCAAAGACCGTAACAAAAAGGGCCGAAAAAATACACAAAAGAAAAAATGAGGAAAAAGCAGAGACAACTGGACTGTCCACGTCTTAGTCACCAACTCCCATTGCCTCTTGGGTTGGAAAGCAAAAAAGGAGAATAAAAAATTCAAATGTGTAAAAAAAAAAAACAAATATCATTTTATTCACACCTCTGTTGCAAAGACACACTTTGAGGCTGATGTGCTTCAGGAAAACTGCTGAAACTCATTCTGCCATAATGTGGTTCTGTGTTTTGACTGGACCGCTCAGATGATCTCAGACCCCAGAGACATACATATATACATACGTACATAAATAATCCATACGTCGATGTGTATATATATATCATATGAATATATTAGCATAGCTTTAGTCATGCAAATAATACATGAGAATAATAATGCATCATTTATTTTTGATGTGCATTGTTGTGCAGTTTCATATGGAAATACTTTGGAATAACTCAGGTTTTAGCCATGAAGTAATTCATCTGTTTGTCTATTCTATCAAGATATTGTAATCTTCATTGCCATCGCTTGGAATGAATGTATTATCTCTCCAGAAATGTATCTTCGGTTCCAGAATCCAGAATCCAGCTTCATGTTTTGGTAAAAAAAAAAAGAAAAGAAAAGAAAAAAGTTCTGATTTTGTGTGCGAGTGTGTACGTGTGTGTTTGGCTGTCTTTTCCATGTCAAAAAAGAAGAAATCATGCAGATGTGTTGTGTGTATTTTCTCTTTCTGCTCCTATGTTAAAGCAAAAATAATGGTTATCACCTTCACCCCCCCCCCCCCCATTTTCTCTCTTCCTGTCACATACACTCAAAGACCGTCTAGTGTGATTAATGATGTCAAGAGGGATGTAACAGCCATCCAAGTGCTCCTGCCACTGTCGTGTAGGAGTTGCCCTATTGATCCCTCCCTCCTCTTTTGCAGAAGGTTCAGGCCACTTAGTCGGCCCCTGTCACGGGCGCCAGCTGCTCTCACTATCTGCCAAACACTCTTGGCTTCTCTTAATGGCAGCCAAATGAGCTTCCGCCACCGCTCACTTCACTGGGCTGTGATCCAGTCTGAGGACCGGAGTTCTCCGAATTAAACAGATCTGCCAGCGGTTTAGGCTGTTAACAGCCATCTGTTGCCCCTGCCAGGTGTCAAGCTAGAAATATGCGGCGAGTGTGCGTCTGTGTCCGCGACCGCCGCACCACCTGAGTGACCAGAGCCGCCTCACATAGATTAAGGATGGTCAAATGTGGAGAGCAGCTCTGAGCCTACAGCTGGACAGCAAATCTGAAACAATACGCAAGTACTCTCTCTCTCTCTCTCTCTCACACACACACACACACACACACACACACACACACACACACATTTTAAGAAATCAATAAATCAGGACAGACTTAAAGGTGTGGCACCAGGGTTATCTCAGCTTCGGCCTTTTTGGGGGGGGGGGTTCTGCAGTACTGCACTAGAAAGGTGCACTCAGTAGAGGCCGGTTAGGAGTTGTGAGTGAGGAGTCAGCAGGCAGTCAATGGCAGTATATAACAGCAGCAAAAAAAAAGATGTTTTGAGAAAGTGTGAGTCACAGCAACCACTGGACAGCCAAAATATAGTGCAGTTTGCTGCAGCAGAATGTAAGATTAACTGCGGACAAACAGAGCTGCACACTCACTCACGGACGCGCACCGGCACACGCGACGGATCACATCATCCTCCTGGCAGAGATAATCACCCTTTAATAATAACTTCATTTGCTTTATGTAACATCTAAACTGGGACAGGGACACTCAAAGCACAAAAAGGTCTTGGCATTTGATTTCTCAGGTTGACATGTTTCCGAAAAAAAGGCTCCGGGTGAGACAGAATTGCTTCAATGTGTCAACCTAAGAAATGCGCAAATACCAGAGTATTGATTATTTTTGTGCTTCTAGAGTGCTGCGCTCCCACTTTTTATGCGTCTCTACTTTGTTTTAAATGCTGACATTTGAGGCCGTAATTTTTCACGAATGTGGCAGCAATCCAAGGGGACATTGCTAAATCACGCCATGGCTCACTGCTCGGCCAATCACAGCGGTGTCCCACAATGACAACGGCTCCTGAATGTCAGTGAAACATGCTGCCGATTGTGATTTTTAAACCAGTCATTGAAGTGTTCGCGTGGGTGATTTGTGTGCAGATAGTTTACAGAGTGCATGAGGGGAAAAAGATTTGAGTTATTAATAGATTTCAGTGGGCCCAGCCCTGCGTAATACATTCACACAAACAAACACACACATAGGCAAAGATACTCTTCACCCGTGTATGGTAAATACTTTTCCATTTGTCATCATGTGATAATATTTGGAGTGTTATGTGCAGGCTTTTTGTGTTAAAGTCAACCAGTCTCACTGGAGTGCTCTCTATCTCTCCACTAGCAGAACTGGGGGTTTTTATTTGCTTTTGCCCTCTCTCTGACATTGCAGTGTTGGCCTACAGTTTGTCTGGCACAGACAAGTGCTCCAACAGCCTGAGTCACGCAGTACATGTTTTCACTCCAGATTTAAAACCCAACACTCAGACAACCTGTCATATCATTGAGCCATTTTTAATTCCAGCAGAAGCATTAAGCTGCCGAATTCTCAAAGATGTTGCCCTCAACAGCTGCTACGTTTAATGGATATTTTCTTTTTTTTCGGAACTTATACACCCCGGTATAATTTTCAGATCAGAAACACAGACACTGGCTAATTTAAAGCAAAGCAGTGATGTGATGGATTCACTCAATTCAGAAAGTGTTTTTTTTATGCCATAGAAAACATCACACAAAAAAATATCATATCCAGTCTATAGAGAAATTACTGGTAATTAATCCTCTGTTTGAATTTACTGTGCTGAACTGACCGTGATGTGAAGAGCACTCTGACTCAGGAGTTTGAGAGAGATTTTTTGTTTTCTTCTTCAGCAAAAAAGAAAAAAAATAATAATTTACCGGAAATCTAATTAAAGATGCAAATGTGTCTACTTGTCTCTCTCAGTCTGTGTTGCATTATTTGCCTTATCGTTTCATTTCACTCACTGGGAAACAAACAACCAAAAAAGGAGCTCTAAGATCAGACCTGTTGTTGAATTAAAATGTGTGAAAAACAGACTTAAGCTTAAAGAAATGCGAGAAAGAAATACTGCAGTTCGATAGGACTGCAAAGAAAAATGCTAATTTCTCATTTCAATGATCCTCACTTCACCAATTATCCAAAACAACACAGATGATTCACTGTCGTCACCACTCTTTGTTACATAACTGAGCAAAGTTGTGACCCTTCCCCATTTCAAACATTAGAGTCGTGAGGTAATTTTGGCTGCAGCCTAATAAAACCAGACAGCTGCCCACACACAGGCAAGTCTCCATTGTTCTGCATTACAAACCCATTTTATGTTTTAGAGAACTTTTTACACCTGGATCAACTGCTACAAAGTGCCACGGTCCAATTTAAAATAGCATGAATACGGTGCATTTCATGTTAACTTCCCAGCAGGGCTGTACAAGAACATCTCACTGTTGGTATGCGTGGAAAGATTTCCACTTGAAGTGAACTGTAGTCAGTACAGAGTCAGTGCTGCAGGTCAAATGAAAAGCTTTGAGACAAATTCACAGCACAACCTCTACCAAGTGGCTGTCTATACTAGCTGTAGCAGAATGGAGACGGGTGGTAGAGAAGGATAGTTCATAATGAAGAGGTGATAACAACTTTATCATGTATTAAAGAGGTGTTTTAACGCACAGATTTCCTTCAGTGTGGAGTAAAACTCACTTCAGTGCCAGAAATAATTTGGAAGCACAGGGAGACAGAGAGAGAGACGTGTAGACAAAAACAACACGTATTACGAATTATTTTGTCTTTGTTGCAACTTAGTATGCAAAGATGCAGATAAAAGTAGAAAGTAGAGCGGCGCCTTATCTCCTCGTCCCAGAAACGCCTCGATCCCTAATCTCCATGCACTTGCCTTACATGCACTCTGCCTTTGTGTACACCGCTTTTCCACCTCCTTCCTTTTCTCCACTCCAATTAGAATTAGCATCGAGTTTGACATGCAAAACAGCGTTTGCAAATATCACAGACAGCTTGTTAATATTCAACTGCAATCCATTCGGAACAGTCCACAGTCTGCCCTTGATTGTCTAGAACCTTCATCACCAAATTGTACAATCTTCACTTTCACCTCTCTCTTGTATGTGGCAGACACGAACATGACAGACTTATTTTTACAGAGAAAAAAAAAGTGGAGTAAAATGCATTAACGTGTGTAAAGAGAGCAGAACTTTATGTAAAGACAGACAGCTTACGGAAGTGAGCATCCCATTTAGGAGTACTCAAAGACGCCGTTATAGTAAGCTGCTCTCATGAGTCTTTCAAGGTCAAAAAAGCATCTCTGCATTGCACCTCCTGGGGCTACAGACTGCAGAGTGCATGAGGAGGCCGTGCCTGGTTTAGCATTGATGAATATGATATTAGGATGGTTGTTATGACTTCTTATGAATGGTATTTATATCTGCATTTACCAGTGGCGGGGGAAGTATTCAGATCCTTTACTAAAGTAGACGTAGTTTTACTAAAGTAAAGTCAACAACACATCCTTGCTGTGAGGCAAGGAGGTTCTGGATTCTTGCGGTCATCAGGTCAACATTTTCCCTTATCAAATACTTTGGTTTATGACCTGAATGCTTACAAAACTAATGTCAGCCTCAGCTGTTGTTTCAGTGCTAATTAGCTAATGTTGGCACGCTTACATACTAAACTAAGAATGTGAACATGATAATCATCCTCAGCTCAAAGCACCTCTGTGCCAAATTACAGCTTCAGAAAGCCTCTTAGTCTTGATAATGATGGCCGGCAAGACATTAATACGTTCAAAATAAAATGAAAGAAGGTAGTGTAAGTCGTCACACTATGCCTCTGAATCACAAGTCATGCAGACAAAACTAAATAAAATGTGGGCTTAAAGAATTGCTATACAGACAACAAGTCAGCGCTTCATTGTTTCTCATCCTTTCCTGAAAGCAGATGTACCACTAAAGCAGAGATACAGATGTTACAGAACTTGGGGCAATCAGGAGTCCTGGTCACGGACGAGAAAGAGGAAATTTCAGATAACACATTTGATATTTGGCATCACTCCGACACAGCGAACACAGAAGAAAGTCCAACCAAACAGCGGGGTTACACTGCTGCAGATGCAAATCAGTCTACTTGATATGCAGCAGCAGGCTACAAAACATCAGCTATAAGCAGCAGATGATTATTACCTTGGATAAGAATCACAGAAATGACTAGCAACAGGTGACCAGCAGTACATGGCTGAGTGCATGAAGAGCAGTAAAGCAAGCTGACAAAGGAATTGTTTCTGGCGTTTAGCTGAATACGAGGAAGAGATATTGAGTGTGCCACCTGTAGCCTTGGTGTTTGTGACAATGGCCATGATGAGTTCCCCCCCCCCCCCCCATCAGGCACGAGAGCCTCGAAATCAAAGGCAACAACCAAGGTTGCCATGAAACCAATTCAGCACAAAAACACTCCAACAATAATGAAACTCAAACAAGAATGTCAACATTTCTTCACAATGCAAATCAGCAGTTTATGAAAGCGTCATATGCCAAACAACAAACATAACAAAGATGAGCTGAGCCACTCCAAGAAAAATGTATCTGTTGCAGAAGCACGATAGATAGATAGATAGATAGATAGATAGATAGATAGATAGATAGATACTATAAATACAATTAAATACTGGTTCTTTAAGTTATTAGAAAGCAGAAATGAAACACTAATATAGCAAACACACAAACAACAACTGGACAGAGCCAAGCCATGATCTCAGATGTTAGTAAAAGCAGCGCGTGGTTCGCTTATCTTGTTGAAGTAAATTGTGGTTTCTGGCATCTCAGCTCTGGTCCTGGTCTCAGTCCACAGCAGGACTGCAAACTCCACCTGATCCAGAATAATCCACGAACACGTCCCGATGTAACATGAAGTGACTGATGGTCGGCAAAGGTCGTTTATAATAAATAACGAGGGTGCGTTAGCGCCGACGTTTACAGCAGCGGCCTGTCGACTGGGAGTAAAACGTCAACAGAGAAAAGCCAGACACGCGGATGCTTAAATACGCCGCTTAATTGCGAAGGGTGCGTTTGATATATGTTAGAGGATCGCCCGCAGTGAGGGAAGGAGTATTGGAAGAAGTGTTCAGGTCATAAAGTATAAAGTAGTAGCTAATGGAAATCATTTGAGTAAATGTACTTTTAGTTATTTGCACCACTGATCGCTTGTGAAGTGAAGTTGTCTGAGTGAAATAGCCTGCAAGCTTTATTAAGCTAAAACCCCTTAAAATATCAAAGGCAACAATCATATTATGCACCAGCATTGTATATCATGTAGAAAACTCCACATGTTCTGAATTCAAACATGGACTATTTGACATTGACACAGAATTAAAGGGCACTACACTGTGCACAAATCAAGCACTGAGAGGTTTCACTCACGCTGCAGTTCCTAAGAATCTAATTTATGTCGGATACCATTTCACATCCTCACATTCCAGTGGATTAGATTTGGATTAGTTTTTTTAATATGGCTCGGATTTAGGCAAACTGGCTGAGGAATTTACCATCTGCTAACAATATGTTCAGAAAGAGATAAGTGTGTATTTCTGCTGTATGTTACTGAACTTTGTGTGAGTCATTCCTCCACTTCAGTTCACTTCAGAAAAATAAAAAAGTCGTAGAGTTTAGATTATATATTTTAATAAAATAAGTTGTTTTGTGAAAAGACATTAAAAAAACAGTTCGTGTTCATCTCCAAATCTCTCTTTCCTACAGAAAACTACTTTAACAAATACTCGGTGAACAAAGAGATGGTGCTTCACATTCTTAATTTCTATTCAGCTGCTACTTCAAGGCTGGGAGTCCTTCTGTGAAGACATGACTTTAATTTTCATGACTGATGTCAAGTGCCTCATTTGAGTTCTTTCTCACTTTAAAGGCTTTTTGTAGCATAAATCACATACTCCTTTAATATTATACGTGCAGCACTGGCAGCAAGTAGATTTAGTTTCACTTTGCTGCTAATTGAAGGGTTCTTTTTGCTCTTTATTCTACCTTTTTAACTTCTTTACCTTTGGTGTTATGATCTTTCATTTTGGAAGCCGGAGATTGCAATGAGATTTAATTGGGCAGACTACAGACACAGTGAAGCAGGGAAAAGGCAGGCTAATGGAAGAAATGGGTACCACTGAACCAAAAACATCTCACCTGCAGAAGTAGGCCTGAGAGCGTGCCGCTTTACAGAATGCTGAGCAAGCCTTCTGTTGTTTTGTTTTAGTGCATTTTACTGCTGGCAGCCTGTAGCAGGTAAACAACTAACTGAGCATGAAGAGTGAAGGCTCCAATTCTCTCACAATCAGCACTTCTCATTTGCTGATGTGGGTTTTTTTTTTGGCTCCCTTATGTACCCCAGCGGGGGCATAACACCACAGCTCATGACTCGAGATGGCTTCTGAACTGCATTTACCCTGTTTCTTATACAAGACGAACATTACATTGTTCTAAATCTAATTTTCAGCCCCAGAGTATTTTCCGGTACAACATTCGATTTTTGGTGTGTTTAATCTATATTAATTTGATATTTAATAAAATATTCATCTTTGCATGAACCTCAATAGCACAACGGATGAACTTTTAACCTTCTACACTAATGCTGGAGGCTAAATTTGTCATTTAATTTCCTCAACTCATAAGGGACCATAATTGAGAATCTGAAAGCCGCTAAGTCATTGCAGACTTCTCACACCAACAGATGAAGTTAGCACTTTATTTCCCCCAAGAGGTGTGAAACCCTTTGAAGTGAGGTCAAATTCTTGCATGTTGACATATTTTCCACAACCAAAAACGGACCAGTGCAGTGTGAAAATCCGGCAGCACAGAGGCCACTAGTGACAAATCAACATCATGACTGTGAACTTTAATGCAAATATCAGCACTGAGCATCAATAGATTAAGACAAATATCATGGAAAACTGGAGATTTAGGCATCACTTCGCTGATAACAGCTGGTAAGTCTTTCCATTATTGGTCTATGAATCATGGATTTGTCAACTGTTTCTACTATTTAACATATTGTGAATGTTTCAAAATCATTTACTTTTCATATTGAAACATTTTCTAAATGGACATTGGTAACACTGAGATGCAAAGTAAATATGGTGCACTATTGCATGAAAGAAAATATAAATGCATTTCTGAGGAACATCATTTGAAGAGAAAGAAATCCATATTTGTACTGAAGCCTGACTCACCTGACGACATGCTCAAACTCTTATGTTTCCTTGAACACAATTTTGACCTTTTTGAATCAGTTTGCGTAAAGTCAGCATCTAGTGGCATTTGGAGGAACTACAACTTCAGTCATAAAGGTATTACCTTCTGCACTTAAATGCAGGTTTCTTTTTGTGTAAACATACATTTAAAAATGAGTAAACTCAAAAAAATATACATATATATATAGTCATAAACATATATATATAAACTAACTGGGGAATCTAAATCTAAAAAGGCCCTAATTAATCCATAGTTTGGAGGTAGAAGATGATTAAATGCATTACATTTAAAGCAGTTGGAAGAATATGACAGATGTGCTGTCATCACATACAAGACAGGAACTAAATGTGTTATTCAGGCTCTCAAGAGAATCTTACAGCTTCTGAAATGTCGTGGTGCACAGCACGCTCTTGTGGTGATTTTCTGGAACTGCTATCACAAAGCTCAACAACAATCAGACCAAAAACATCACAGAAAGGCAATAATATTTTATTCAAAGATGAAGATACAGTATGTATAATAATGAATTCAAAGGCCCCGTTTTGTTGCCAAGGACCTCTCATGCTGTGACAATAGTGGTATGTGTTTAGTATGTTGGCATGCATTTAGGGGAAAGAGACCCCAAAGCTCTTAATTAAATAAATTGACACTGCTGAATGCAAAACCATGTGAGCAATAAAGGTTAACAACTTAGCCAGGCCCTTATGACAATAACTACAAGTTTAAATATTGTATGTATAAAATATTTATCTTACAGCTTTTTCTGTGGCTTGCACTGTCACCCTGCAGTCAGACCCAAACTTTCCTTCAGTTCATTCTTGTTGGTCGTTGAGGTCAAAATATTCACACCAAAGAGGAAGTACCTAAGTTGTTTTCCTCGAGGTTAAAACTTCATCTTAGTCGACAGAAGAGACTTACAGTACGACAGAATGTAAAATCCCTCATGAAATGTGTGGAAAGCAAATGAGGTAACATTTCACAGTATAACACAAATTGACACATTTTTGCAATTAATTCTCTGGCTAAATCATGGGCATTAAAAAAAAAATCATTGGCTATCATCATCGAGTTATATAATTTAGAAGTACAGTACAATCATTTTATGGAAATTTAAAGGCAGAGTGCCTGTCTCTATTTGCAGAACTCCACATTAAGCAGTACAACAATTACATCTTTTTGGAAAACACTTTGGGTAAGCAAAAAAACAAAATTAGAATCAGTCAACCACATATGCCCTCCTCTTCCAGCCACTGTAAGTGACGATGTGCCAGGGTGTACCACTGCACCATACAGAGAGAGACACGTCGTATGCATAGTACTGGTCTTAGAAAACAGACACTTCAGAGTGACATGCAAGTAGTAAGTTAAAAAAGTCCCTTTCTCGTACATTAAACACATTAGTGCTGAAGTAATCAGTGTGGAAGCATTAAATGTTATAATCAATATTGTGTCGATAGTCTATGTTGGAGACACGTCAAATTGTATCTATACTTGTACTCAAAACATAACATCAACAAAAGGAAAGAAAGTGAACAATCAACACATCAATACATAGAAAAGTACTTTATCATGAATTTGAAATATTTGCAGAGTGGCCTTCTCGCATCAAAGATGACAACACATTCTAAATTCAACTCCTCCACAGATATGTCATGCATAGTTTTGTACAAAAAAAGTCTGCAGCTGCACTATGCTTCCATCTCAAAACTCACTTCGGTAGCCAGCTCTAATAGCTCAATGAAGAACAAGTAGTTTAAAGGTTTGTTTTCTTTACGTTACCGTACTATACTTTACAAAATGAGTCATAATTCACGTTTTTCTTTTGGTGCCCTGAAAATGTTCGCTTTTCAAAATAACACCAGAAATTCTTACAATACAAAACAGAACATTCACAAATTGTAACTTGAGGTTGAATAATCATTATCTTCGGATATTTTTCAGTCTACGTACAAACATCCACTTTGAGAGGTGAAAGAAAGAAACGACACAGTGGAAACTCGGTTCCTCGGCATCACGACACACGACCTCGCTCGTCCGAATAACTGGAGAGAAACGAGCCATCGCAAACAGAATAACTTTGCACCGACACATCTGCTTTTCTCATATGCATTTGGTAGACCAGTACCTTCAATACTATATTAGTTGTAGCTCTATGAATTTAAAAAATTAAATGCAAACACCTACAAATCATATCAATATTCCCTAAAAAAGATTTACTAAAAGTACTAGCTTTGCTGAAGAAGAACATCCCCTTTCTCTAAGCTATCTTGTATACAGTAACGATGGATTTGACTGTTCACAAAGCACGAGATCACCAGTTTTTAATGCTTTCTATCGATTGCAGTAAATGGCAGCCTTCTTAAAGAGCCAGTGATACGGGGAAAATAAATTGCGTGTCTATGAGGGTGCAAATGTTTAGAAATAGCGTCTTTGCATTGGGAACGTAAACACATGCATTCAATGAAGTAAACATTTTTTCACTCCCCCCCTTTTTGTCATTTTGGGAAAACTGTACAGATTCTTCACTCTAAAATATGTTACAAAACTGGGCACTGCTACTCTTGAAGCAGAGTGAACCAGACAATCATTGTCACGAAAACCTGCTCGACTAAAGAGAACGCCGAGGTGATGGCGAAAGACAACCACCCCCCTCCCCCCGTTAACCATCACCGTCGCCTGTTCCCGTGCCCTGTATACCTGAAAGAATTGTCAAGTAAAGACAAGGAGAAACACAAGAGGCTAAAACTACATTAAAACACAAAACTGTACAATTGAAGCCTGAGACGAAGCATGCGATGACAATAAATGCATGCAGGATAAGAGGAGGAGAGTGGGTTAGGGCAATAAGAGCTGAAGACGGGTTCAATGTTCAGGAGGATTCTCTCAATGGAAAGTTCCCATGGGACAGTCACAAGTCCCACAACACCCAGACTGAGCCTTGAAAGAGAAAAATAAATCAAACTGTTGCTTTCAGATCATATTTTCTCTTTCTTTTTTCTTTTTTTCTCTGCGTCCACCACTCTTGTCCACTTCCCAGGGAATGTACACAGGTGTAGGCTGCCAGTATCAAAAACTGTGAGTAAAGGGGTGTTGTGCTGTGTGGGTACAGGCAGGCAGATACCAGCGTGCATAATCAACCCTCTGCATCAGGAAAGAGCCTCATCTTCTCCCACGTAGGGCAGGTCCACACTCCTCATGCCATCGCCGCTCTCCTGTTTCCTAAGTAACACACCAGAGACGCAGAATCAGTTACAACACCGCTGCGCGCCTGCCGTCACTCCTGTATCACAGAGCAGAGGGAGGAATTAGGTATTATCAAGCTATGTTTAGGAACTGAAAACCAACCGTTACATTGTTACAGAATGCGAGGCAGCCAGCACGAAGGAATTGCTGTTGGGCAAGTTTACACATCGTACACAAGGGGAAACTCAACAAAATCAAGAAAAGGGAGAACAAGGGCAGAGGAAAGGAACATTCTATTAAAGAAGTTAGTTATTTATGTCACGGAGAGACACAAAGAACTAATAATTTACAGGTCCTAAGGATGCTTCATGCAAGGAGATTATCAAGATAAAAGGAAGCTTTGGGCTCATGATGAACGAGCGGCTGCTACTTAAAGCGCTACTTTTGTTTTGACTGTGTCAGACAGGCTTTAATCTCATTTTTGGATATGACATTTTTTGTTATAAGTGTGGCACTGTTATATTTAGCCGCATTAGACATTAACACCAATCAACACTAAACCACAAACTTGCAGCCTCAAGTGTTGCTGCTCGACGCCTCTCTGACACAGTGTCAAACAAAACTGAGTTGCGATAGGTTGCGCAGGTGTTAATGATATTTTGTCCATCCCCATATTATTGTCAATTATTCCACAGATCAGGTGCTCAGAATTTAATAAGCTCCGGTCACTTGTCATGGCCTTGCTCAAACAAAGTTGTCAAATTTTGCTTCAACTGGCTGAAGAAGACATAAAGCTCGCAGTTTGGGAAAGGAGGGACATACTGCAATTCATGTTCAGTTGGATTTTATTTGTCCAGTAACCTGGAGCACTTTTGAGATTTGTTTGTGTGATAGAAGGTCCTTTAACTTGGAGATGATGGAAGTTAACTACCAGTAAATGTTTATTATGAACATACAATTGAATTTCAATTATCCATTTAAGAAAAGATTTTAAAAAGTGTGTGTGTAGGCCGTCAATTACAGTTCTTAGAAAGAGAGAAAATTGGAATCTGTGCATTTCTAGCTTAATTATTTAAATAACATCAATGGATATATTTGGTTATGTAGTCAGATGGGAGTTGCTGCACTACACACCCCATGCTTCACCAAAAGCGCCCTCACACATTTCCGGAGATGTTTTGTCCAAACAACTGCTGAACTAGCACAGGCTAGTTTACAAACTCAAGAGTGTTGGAGCATTAAAGCAATAATGAGGGCAAACAGCTGCTTATACCATGCCAGGGGTCTTACAGTTTACTCTCTAGACTTGCACTTAACAGCTCTACAGCAAGCAGGAGATGTCCTAAAGTTATTTACCTTCTTTGGTTACAATGAATGTAGCAGTACTTCACATTGCCTGCTCTGCCTTTCCTGCAGGGCAGGACAGGGAGAAGAGAAATAATAACATAATAACAGGATACTTGACAAACTGCTTGACAAACATGAGCTGGATATACTGTATGAGAGTATAAGAGCACCCAGCAGCTCCAAGAGAGACTATGGTAGTGACAGCACACTGCTACATGTACTGTGACTCCTGATATTACTGCAAAGCCTCTGCTAGAGATAGAGTTTAGAGTCTGTGGTGTGTCTATAAACATTCCTTACCTGAGCGTGCTGCGGTCCTCTTTACGGCCCCAATCGAAGGGGTTCCCAAAGGAGCGCTTCCTCAGCATAGTCCTCACCATGATCTGAAGAACAATAGAGAACAATAGTACACAAATCCAACAGCTATGCTCAGAAATTTCATTCGAAACAACGTTCTGTTGTAAAACAATGGTGGGGTTATTGTAACATCAACACTTTCATATTTCATAAACTTCATAAAGAGCATCATTGTTTTATAAGAAGCTATAGTTTATCGTCGTAGGACACGCATTTGGGTGTAATGCCGTGACAATGAACGACAGCAGGACAACAGATGTGGTGAATTTGTATATATATATATATATATATATGAGTAAATAAATAAATCGAAGCGACTAAATGAGTCATACAGCAGCTCTAGCACAGAGTGTAGAGAGGCTAATCAAGTAGGTGGTAGTGGGTGATACAGTGTGACTGACATATAGAAAATAAATGTAATACAAGAACTTGAAAAGTGTCTTTTACACCATACAAATGTACAGATAATTAGCAATTAATTAGCAATTCATCTGAAAAGCATTCTCAGTTATGTCTCAATAGGTGAAATCTGACAGTTGCCATGCTTCTTTCAGGGAAGCTAAATGTAAAACAAACTGTACCCAGTGATGATATTTGACTTGAACAAATCCGACCTGGACATGACTGTGTTAATGTGAGTGTTCACTAACTCACCACTGTAGCCAGGCTGGGGATGTGTTTAACAGAATTCTCCACCTCCTCTTCGGTCACCTCAATCAGCATACAACAGTTGTCATCCTCGGGAGGAAGAGGCTCAGCGCCGTGCCTCGTCACCCACGGGTGCACCTGAACGCAAATATGAGGAGAACACTGGTGTTCTTCATTTGCATCCGACACGCTTTGGCGAGACGTTTCAGTTGGTTGCAATCTGCGACTTCACCGCTAGATGTCGCCAGATCCTACACACTGCGCCCTCAAGCCCGTTCACGCAGACAATTCTTCCCTTGTTGAGGTTCTGTGTCAGGCGGTTTACTGCACTCTATGCAATTTCGAATGCATTTAAATACAAAGTAATGGAAGCCAGCAGCTTAACTAAAAGAGTCCTCACCTTAATCTTTGGGATTGATATTCTGCTCTCTGGATTCTTGTCCAGCATTTTCAGCAACACATCTTTGAGATCATCAGAGATGTCAGCACTGTTGAGACAGAATGAACCACAGCTACAGATTAAGTTACATTTCAAATCACATTTTGCAAAGGGCAGTGATTTTTGGCAAAGATTAGAGAAGCAGAGCTGACCGCTCAGGTAACTCCACAGGTTGTGTCTTGATTTTCTGATGAAGACTAACGATGCGCTCGTCCATAAATGGACACTGTGAATGAAAGAAAGACAAGCAGAATTTTTCATTCAGGAGAATCTCCAAAACAACAAACAAAAATGACAGTATCTACTGTTTCCTTTTTTTGCTAAAGCACACACTCACCACTCCAAAGACAAAGCAGTAAAGTGTCACCCCCATGGCCCAAACATCCAATGCCTTCATGGAGAAAACAAAAACATGATTTTCTTTGTTAGGAAATCGTTATTTCAGTGTATGATAGTTGAAATCCACCACTGTGCAAGCAAAATGTATTCTGTCCCTAGACAAATAAGACAACTTGAAGAGTAAATTCTACATGAACACTAAGATAAATGTATTATTCATATAGATTTAGGAACCCAAAAACAAGGGTTCATGCATTCCTGCGAATCATCCCCAGAGGGCACTACTTAGCCGACTGTTCCTTCACCTTTCCAGAGAAGTTCTTTCTGGTCTCAGAGAGTGCTTCAGGGGCGAGGAAAGCAGGCGTTCCCACTGTGCTGGTCAGGAGAGCGTCAGCCCCCTCGAACTGGTTACTGACTCCGAAGTCTGCTATCTTGATGTGTCCGTCTTCTCCCACTAACAGGTTAGACGGTTTGACGTCTCTGTGGATGATCCTCTGGTAATGTACTGTTGAAATAGAGAAAAATCATAACAAAATATTACAGAGACAGTTTACCATTTGGGGAATTCTGCTTTTGGCAAGAGATGCTGAATATTATCTCACAGTGCAACGTGTCTGCAAAGAGAGGGGGGTGTTCAGATTACATTCTTACCTTCTCAGTATTTTTATTTTCATTTGTAAACAAATCAGTTGTTGGCTTGTTGGGAAAAATAAAAATGGCGTGGACCCATGTGCAGGAATCTCTGGCACTCTGGAAGTTGGATAACGTTTCAGCTATAACATCAAACTGTATTTATTAACCTAGCCTTGTCCACTTAAGATTACACATAATTAAATAAAAATGAAGCTCCTGACAGTTTGAGCATCGCTGGTGCCGAACCCTACCTCTCTTTCTCATAGTGCTAGTCTCCTAGACGACACTTTGTGCAAAACCTCTTCTCCTGTGCTGAAGTACATTGAGAGCCACTGAGCTGATGTGAAATGAGCCTTGTGGGTGGCTAGAGTCAAGAACAGCACAGACGAAAGGACTATAAATGGCATGGAAGAATTGTAGGATGAGGGCAGATCTAGATACAAACAAGCTTCATCTTCATACCACTATTACATAAATCTAATTTAGACACTCACAGGTCTGTATATAATAGACCTTTATCTCTATAGGGGACATGGAAGAAAAGGATTACGGGCAAGTACAGCTAATTATGGGATAATAATAATATAATATATATATTGTAGTGAACAAGGCCACAGTGAGTAAAATGTGATGGCCGCAAAATGGTTTGGGGTTCATGCTCCACCATGCCGACACAGACTGAGTGGAAAAGGAGGTTTGGACGACTCACAATACTCGATTCCCCGGAGCAGATCTTTGAAGTAGAAGCGTGACTGGTCCTCACTGAAAGGTTTCTCTGTCGGCACCTCCATCACAGCCCTGAATACATAAAAACGCACACAATTAGCAATCATAACTAATGAGATTGAGCTCATTCCAGTGACACAATCATTAACATAGAAGAGGCTCAGCTTACCCTTGCTTGACCAGCTCAAACACTGAGACAGAAACACAGAGTGAAAGCTTTTCAGTTACAAGGACACAAACAAACTAAAACACTAAAACATATTTTAAGATGGGTTTCAAATACCTTTCGTGTATGCTTAATAATTGCATGACTGTGATGTGTGTGTGTGTGTGTGTGTGTGTGTGTGTGTGTTGCTCTGAAGGCTGACTGTCTGGCCACAACATACCCATGTACAGATGGTCCTCACTGGGGTCATCCAAAACCTGGCACCAAATGACAGAGAAATGGAAATGAGTGTAAACACCCACCAAGCCCCCCCCCCCCACACACACACACACACACACACTGTTTTGTATGCAGCACAAATAAATACACACGCACAGTTTTATCTTGAGTAGGCCTTATTGTTTTTGTCACTCAAATATCATGGGCCTTTTTTTGTTTTTTTACTTTGATCTAATACCTGCACTCGTTCTCCCTGAAATTAAAGCCACGTAAGTTAAAAAATAAATCAAGATCGTCAAAAAACCTACCTCTACCAGTTTCACCACATTAGAATGGTCCAGCTTTTTCAGGATGGCAATCTCTTGATAGACCCGCTCCAGGGGCCCTTTGGGCTGAGGGGGGCCCTCAGGGGCAGCCTTGGCTCCACGGGGGGGGGGTCTCCCTGACGGAGGAGAGAGGGACAACGTGGGTGACAGATGATAGAATTCGTATACAGTGTTCATGTACCACTGGAGCACTGCAAGAGACGGTGCTCTCTGCTGTTTAAAACCATCGGCCCCTGGCTCCAGACTTACGTGGGAAACCTGCCTGCCTCATCAGCCTCTTCTTGGACAAAACCTTCATTGCCTACCGGAGAAAACAGGAGATGGATTTGGACAGAGGGGGGTGACAGAGAGAGCGCCAAGTGGGCAAGAGATCCAGAGAAAATATGAACAAAGAGGTAGACAAAAGAGAAGAGTGAGACACAGCACCAGAGTGAGGTGAGGCATATCTGACAGTGAACCCACTCACACACACCCACAAACGAATATCCCAGCGCCTGTACATTTCTCTCCTCACCTTGAGCATCCTTTGTGTATTTGCGAGTGCTAACGCTGACCAGCGTCATCGGCACAAAAGGTTATCAAAGCTGGATTTACAAAAGAGCCCTGGTGAAAAATGATTGCAATGCAAACATGCGTGTAATGTTCATTCCTTCATCGTTAGCTATCAAATTAAAAAAAACACTACAGAAAACACATTTCATCGCTAAAGAAAACAGCATTTCTCATGTTTTTCCCCTTTAAAAACGATTAAACTGGAGAAGTGGAAAAACAGCAATAGACACAAAATAAAAGATGCTTTCAAACATCTAATCAAATAAATTATTTTTGGCATCTAGATCATAGAACATAAGCATTAGTTTGGCTACCTCTGCGCGTGGGTGTTGAATAATTACCGAAGCTAAACCAATCAAGGCCGTGTTGAACAAAGAGTGCAACGTGTGACAGCTACATTGTTCGGTAGATATTTCCCCCCTTCTGGGGAAATATACTTTTTTTTGAATAGCCTTATTGCCATCTGTTATTATGGCAATGATATAATCAGTGAATGTGACATGTGGTGCTTTGTCACTTGGGAGGAATAATAAAATAATCTCCATGTCATTGCCTGTCGACATCATGCAGCCTGACGGGAATTTCAGCAATAATCTTGAACAGCAGAAATCAAGCGGATGTGTTGTCACAGTATCTCAGCGAGGCACAATTAACTGGTGTCATTTTAGATTCACATGAAATCACATCAGTAAATGTCACAGAAGGGTTTGACTATTACGAGGTATGAGCTAAATCACATCTGTATTGTGCGTGCGCAACAAGAACTCACATAGTATGTGTTGTCATCCTCGTTGTAAGCCAGCTTGACGACACCATAGGAGCCCTGGTCCGGGGATAAGTAAAGAAGAACAGACGCCAGTAAAGTGAGATTGAGCAGCTGTCATTCTTCATGTGAAAATAAATTATCACACTTACAGTATGTGCCAAGCGATCTAAATAAATACAAAAACACACGAGAAACAAAAACACACACACACACACACACACACACACACACACACACACACACACA
>NW_022280046.1:2158742-2259305 GCF_004355925.1 Anarrhichthys ocellatus
ACACACACACACACACACACACACACACACACACACACACACACACAGGAAGTGAGTGGGCTGAAAGAGTACCAGCTGCTTCAAAGTGAGAACAGAGAAATTCAAATCATCTCTCCCTCTCTCTTTCATTTTTCATTTCAAGCTAATTAAGTAAACTGGATCTGGTTTTGAGCTATCAAGCTCCCCTGCACACACACACACACACACACACACACACACACACACACACACACACACACACACACACACACACACACACACACACAGGAAATCAGGATAAAAACTAGGCCCAATTAGTAGCCTGTGTGCACAATTTCATGCCCAAAAACAGAGAGCGGGAGGAGGGGGGGGGCAGGATCAGTTCCTGCTGGGGGAGCAGATTGGAGAGGCAGCACAGAGCTCATCCTCCTGTCCCCTGATCTGAGGAGCCTCTCCAACAGTCTAGAAAGGCTCTCGTAGTCTCAGCTGAACACCAAACCACACACATTACACACGTCTATCTTCATGCAGAAACTCACAGCAGTCGTGCACATTCTGTCCTCTGAAGCCCACAATCTGAAACGTGCACACGAGTACACAAACACACACTTGTACCCACTGAGGCTCGCACAACCCTTAGAGAGCGCTATTTATACCAGCCTCCCGCCCGTCTTCCAACTCTCCCATGGTCCTGGTAGTTTACACAGAGTTTGGGAAATGAGGACAGCCGGGAGAGAGGATAGCAGAGACGGTTACGGGCGTGTCCTTGATGATGTGCGGCGCTACTTGACAGACATGCAGTAGGCGGAAGGGAGAAAGGAAACGAGTCGGTGAAAGGGTTCACGCAGTGAGCAGTCTCTGATGGTACCTTTCCAATCTCGTCTTTCAGCTTGTACTGGTTGAGCTGAACGCAATCCTTGAAGAGAGAGACAGGTAAGAGAAAAGAGAGGAGGAAAAAATGGTTCATTTTGAACGTCATCACACCAGTTATTTTAGCAATTAGACACCAGAGATGCATCATACGCATTCTTACAAAACTGGCTCTCCCTAAAAATGCCAGACGAAATCCGGTCCATCAAATTTTCATGATTCATACAAACACCTAACAATGCCCCTGACTAACTAGTTCTTCATAAAAAATACATTTCTAAATGACACATATTTGATTGGTGGTCCCTGAACTGGATTATTAAAAAGACCAAGTGCCAAGTTTCCACCATAAGAGGATATTTCAAAAATACACCACCTGTTTCATATCTAAAATTGGTGATTCAGTGAAAGCAAATAATGTATACAAGGTTATAAATATAATGTAGGACAACCTCTGCAGCCCCTAAGAGAGATTCTACCTACATTGACCGGTATCTGCATCTATGCGTAACAGGGATCACAGCTACTATCTACATCTACTGAGACCGTGAGACCTCACCTGTGCATCCATCCACAAAGCTCAGTCTTTACCAGTGTGCTGCTGCTTTTGAGACAAATGCACACGTAGTTCTGCTTACTTTCAGTCGAGTCTGACGCCGATAACTAACAGATGATCAAGAGGAGCACGAGCCCGGCTCTGTGTGAACATTAGTCAGACTGTTCATCCATGTGTAACGCTTTATGCAACGTAGTCCTGAAGGGAATACACTGGTCAGATGGTGCAGAGACCATGAATTATATAATCACAATTATTATCCAGTTGGCAGTAGCCTCAAATTAGCTAACTTCCTGCGATTCGCTGACTGACTTTGAAATTATAATATTATTTTGTGTTAGCAGTGTTGTTGGTTGTTCCAGGCTGGGACAGATTTTAAGCAGCAATATGCATGACCGTACCTGGAGGTCTGTGATGGAAACACTGTGGGACTCCACAGTGGGCCGGCGGGGCAAGCGTGGAGAGGAGTGGGGCGATGTGATGGGAGAGTAGGGTAACGACGGGTAAATGTAACGCCCGTTGAGTCCCGGAGAGCTGCAGGGTGATGTCGCGGTTTGCGAGCGCTCCTGGAGGGACAACTTCCGGTCTAACATGTTTAATCTCCCCCTTTGCGCTTGGCTTTCGGGTAGCAGAGCCTCTGACCGGCCAACCGTGTGGGACAGCAGGTCGCAGGAGGGAGTCCGGAAGGATGCCACCGTGGAGGAAGCTGGCTTGGGCGTCTCAGAACTGTCCATTTCCTCCACCTGAGATGTGACACGTTTAAATCATATTTATTGTCCTTTCATGCCGTACATATGTACGGTTGTCTATGTTTGGTTATTATATGATGGTCGATATGTAGTTTGTTCCTACTTTCCAACTGATATTCTACATTTCAATTCAAAGCATTATCTTTTATTCTTTAACAAGATACAATAACAGTAATACCTGTTATTACTGTCCAATCCAATATAACAGAGAGAACATTAATAACATTTAGTTTTGGTTGACCCTGTGTCAGATGTGTCAGATGTTGATTCCACTCTTGCTCATTATCCCGACATTTAGATTTATTTATGGGTCTAAAAAAACTGTCATGTTAAAGTAAGAACGCTTACTTCCGACAGTCGTAAAATCATAACTTCAAAGTGTTGATTTAATAAATCTGAAATGGGAACTTATCATCATGTGCCAAGCAATTATTTCATTCTGCAGAAGCCCAAATATCCAATTAGGCTCCATATCTGATACATACAGTGTAACCCGGTGTGTGTTTCATCCTACCTCCTCCTCCTCAGCCTCTCCAGGCGGCCTGCTGGGTTCGTACTCCGTGACCACGATGAGGGACTCCATGGGGTCTGGCGAGGGCGTCTCAGAGTGGGTGTTCAGAGGTGGAGCGGGACAGCTGCGCAGCAGATCAGGCAGGGGTTGTGAGGGCTGTGCTGGGGGCGCATGACCACAGGAGGCTGGCGGTTCAGCAGTGGGCCAGGGGGTCACGTGACAAGGAAACATGGTGCCTCTTCACAAAGACGGACAGCCACTGCTCCATCAGACGGGAGCCTCGGGGGGGAATTGGTGCCCAAAGAGCAAATTGCAGCATAAAAAAATACATAATGGAACAATCACCCCAAAATCAAAAATACATAGCCTTCTCTCCAGTATAATCGGACTATTTGGCACTTGGCTTGTGGTGCTCATAAACAGCGATGTCTCTTTCTAGAAATCATGACCCGGTTACTCAAGATGATCCACAGACCTTGTTGTAAACAGTGCTCACAACAAGAGAAATATGGATTTTTGATTTTGGGGTGTACTGTCCGTTACAGGCCGGTCTCACTGGTCCAAAGTTATAGCGCATGCAGTTTACTAACCCGTAGCATACAACTATCTTGATGAAGTTGTAAGGTAACAAAAACACATGCTGACTATAGTGTCTGCAAACATAAACAAATATAGATTAATGACTCTATTTACACCTGACGGATCAATGTGCCTCACCTGGCGAAAGGTTACTCATTCAGCTTGGGATATTTGCATTTCCGATTCACAAAACCTGAAAGTATCATAAATGTTTGCTTGCCACAGATCGCATTTTCTGCAATAATCCAATGGAAAAATCCCATTGTTTTTTTGTGAAGGGAACCAGTGCGATGCTGGCTTCACTCAATAGGGAAGGAGCCCAAGACCATATTCAACACCAACATCCTGCTTTAGTACAGAAGACAAACACTTTGCCACCAAAATTGGACTTGACTGAGGGAGACCTAAACAAATTAACAAATGTTATGCAAGTAGGAAGAATAATTATCTTTAAACAACAACCTGGTTGAACTGAACCTACACTCCCGTCACTTTCTCGACGCCCCGTGAATTTCCCTCTTGTTTTAGAAGTGTGGCCGTGCAGGAACTGACTTAAATCAACCGCAGCATGACCGGCTTAATTACCTTTGCACACAGCTGGAGCACCGTGTTTGACTGGCCAGCATGAACCAAGTTGTTGGTGTAATGAAAGCGTGTGGAAAAAAACAATCAGAGATGCTCTTCACTGGCTGAGAAACAGGAGATACAGCTTGTTTCTCCACACATTCTGTTCAGTAAACAAGTCTCGTATCTCAACCTTCACCTCTAAGTGGACAGATGTGACGCGTCTATATAAGCAACGGTTCAGTCTGCTTTTGATGTCAGTTATGTAACATGGTTAATCATTATATATACAGCATCATAATGATTTCAAGAGGGCCATTTCCATCTCCATGTCCCCTCAGCTGCTAATTATCTGTGAGAGGAATGGAGAAAGAAGGAAAGGAGGGGCGGAAAGACAGACAGAGAGAGAGAGAGAGACGATCTCTCGCTTTCCGTCAAGGTTTCGACAGGATTGTGGCACTGTCAGTGTGTGGGAGCTGAGCAAATCTCACAGACACAGGAAAACAAAGGGAATCAAGGAAAAGCAAGACAGTGGAAGCTCCAGCCAAGTTCACAATGAGGACCATGTGTGGGAAGAGACACCCACTCCAGGTGGCCTCTCTACCTCCATATCCAGCCTATATATAGCAATGTGAACTCACTAAAGGGAAGAAAGAATCCCCACATATCACACTGAGCACTGCTGTTTCATGGCAGGAACTTACTTCCTGGTCTTCTTGACTGCCTGGTAGGGATGAGCATCGTTAGGATTGTATCGATACTGGTACTATTATTCGGTGAGTCATGGCTGCAGCCTCAGCCCGACAATCTACAAGAAGTTCCCAAATTAAGCTGAGCGATTGGCTTTCATTGATTCGCTTACTCTTATGATCAAACTCCGTGTGGCATCGCTAACGTTAGCCGCAGTGGACGAGGACGGACGGCTGCTTGACAAAACATTCCTGCACGTTTCTGTTCTGCGTGTTGGCTAAATGTTGTGACACATTGCTGCTGTTTCCTCCCTTACTTTTGAGGGTTTTATTGCATTTGATACGAGAGTTCTCAGCATCTACTGGAGTAAGAATTTATTTGAAATGTGTCTCACGCAGTACTGAGCCGGTGTGTGTGTGTGTCAGAGTAAAGCAGTGAATTTGACAGAACCTGCCAGCGTGTACTGTATTTTTTGCTTTTGATAATTAGGTAAATTTGACTTATAATATTTTTGTACTTTTACAGAAGTAAACCTTTGAAAGCACAACTTTTACTCACAAATAAAAAATAGTCTTGGTTCCCCCACTGTCCTTTGTTGGCAAGTCACCCAAACACACACACACCCTTAGGAAACCACAGATTTAAGTTCTGCAAATAAAGTCACCATGTGGAGAATCATTGCTTCTTTTTTATAAAGGACATGAAGGGGATACGGTTCCCCTGCACCTCTGAGTTCTATTAATATGGTAATGGTTTCTAGATGCTGGGAAGGAAACCATCAAGATCCTGATGATTACCTCTCACCGCCGACGTTCAAAGATAGGGATATGAAAAAACTCTATGTAACACAAATATATTCAGGGTGCTACGGTACACACTGACATATGTCCATGCAATTGCAATCATGGCCTTTTAGTCTTTCTATATCGCACACAGCTTGAAAGATAGTTTGAGCGACTCAGTATCGCTTCCCACTGATCTGCTTTCCCACTGAATTGGACTCGGCTTCAATGGACTAGAGAAAAAAAAAATAGGACCATAACCCTGGATGAAACTCCCAGCTACAGCGGGCTTTTTGCATCCCGAGAAGAGAGGCAACTTACCAAGCTTTAACCTACTGTGATCTCAGATAAATGGTCAGGCTCACACCGAGGCCCATTTCCATTCACAGTGCAGTTTCTACATTGGTGGTGGGAAAACGTCTTTTACGTGATATTACCATTTATAGCGGGACACACAATATCACTGAAAATCTCATTCTCTGCCATTTGTCTGACCAGCAGGATTTGCAGTAGCTTGAGCCTTTAACAAAAGGCAGCTGAATGCCAACAGATTTTTTCTGTCAACAGCCACTGTTAGGGAAGTGAGTTTCAGAAACTACAAACAACTGTAGCCTAGCACACAAACGAATACTATCTGAAAGCTTTCTGCAAAACGTGAAATATCAAATCCCCCCTTGCTAGACATTCATGGCTAAAAAAAAGCCTCTGATCTTGGTGGCCTGAAACAGCGTAGCCCCCAATGTCTCTATAGTTCCTAGACAAAGATGCTCTGTATCATGGATAACTGAACTGCTGGCTAAAGCCCTAAATGTCCCTGATCCCTGGTGATCACAACCCGCTATACAAGGAACAAGCAGTTAGATTTGAGCCTTGTGAAACGCCAACAGATGCCGCCTAGCTCCAGATGCGTACTGCGCCTCTTATCATCACAAAAGTCACATGACTTGACCTTCACTATCTGGACAGGCCTGGGAGGGGGAGAGAGGACTTATCAGAGCTTGAGGGGGGTCCACGCCATGTACAGCATTAATAACAACACAGACACTGTCCCACAGACATAAGAGCACAACACGGGGCCATCTGGAGCAGCGGAGGATCCCCAGCTTCATTAAAAGATCAACAGGGCAACCCCGTCGGTGATCCGCGGAGCCGTGCAAGAGATAAGCTGCTGTAAATGGAGGGATGAGCGTCCTCGGCCAACTTAACTGTAGTGTTATCACACAATCACTGCAGAATTTGACTGAGAATCTGAACTACCTCACTGGTAGTCAATGTATTAAACCACGACTAGTCACTGCTGTATCAGCGTCAACTCTGAATCCACCACACAAACACTGTTGGTATTCGCGAGAAATATTATTTTCCTCAATAAATCGTCAAAAATGGTGAAAAATGTGCAACACAACAGCCAAGAAGCCAAGGTGACATCTTTTATATATATATATATATATATATATATATATATATACACATACACATACACATACACACACACACACACACACACACACACACACACACACACATACATATGTATATATATATAAAATAATATCTAACAGAGACATTTAACAACCTTTACATTTGAGAGGCAGGAACTGTCAAATGTTTGCCATTTTTGATTGACTTGAACAATTACTCGATTATCAAAGTAGATTTTTCGATTGACAAATTGATTAATCGACCATTTCTTTCCTGAAATATGTAAAGTGTGAGACTTCTTTTCCAATATGTTTTCACAGAATAATGAACATTCATAGAATATGTAAATGCAGCCAAATATGTCAACAAAGACCATCTGGGAAAATACACAGTGTTTTCAATTCTCTCAGCTCAATATAAATAAATATATATATATATATATATATATATCCTATAATAATATAGGATGTACAGTCATCTTGATCAACAGCAGACATGTGGTGCATTTCCACTACGTTATCACGTCAGTCATCATATGATGAAAAGCTACTGGATCATTGTGTGCAAGTCAGTTTTCAGCTGATGTTATAACTTAATGGATTGAAGGTTTAAAAACATCCCAAAAGCATCAAAATAATGAGAAAGAAACAATGAAGAAGTAACATTAGGCCGATATTTGATGCTGTATTTTATAAATGATATGACAATGCAATTAAAGAGCTGCACACATTAACAATGAAAGTAAAACTGTTTACATGACATAACATTATTAACGAACTTTGAGCAACGGCGTTAACTCAACGTTGACGCAATCAAACCATCACCAAGACTCACTACCTCGTTGTGTTGCGTTAACTCTGCAGCATCATAAATACAACAACATCGGGTTAGCTTGCAAAGAGCAACAATGTCTACCTTACATTGTCACACTGACTCCGAGCACTACCACGAGCAACACGCAGCGCCTCTTTTATCGGAGCTGTCACAGATTCACAGAGGAAACGAGTGTTAGCTGGTCTGAGGTCCCGCAGAAGCTAACTTAGCTCTGAGCTCCAGAGTCACACGGCGCAGCTAACGTTAGCAGCTGCAGCATCTGTCAAGATACAGATGTTGGTGGGCACGAGCCAAGGATGCTTGATGCCAACGCTGTAGACGACAACAAAACCCAAATACCATCTGAAATAAAAACATGAATCCTTACCTCAACGTGTGTTATTTATGCGTGCAAGGCAGAGTTGTGAGTTTCCTTCTCGTTCTTCATCCGCGGGGTACTTAGGTTCTGTACTACGACAGCTAGCGAGCTGTTTGACAGACTGATAACCGACGATGTGACGGACCAATCCCGCTGAGCACACGGGTCCCGTGCTTCACATGGAGGACAGGTGGGGAAACGGGCGGTGTGCTAATTTAACGTTAATAGTTTCAGTAACAATGCTTCATGGAAACCTACATCCGCGGAGGAGGCGCGGGCTACCTTTTGTTCTTCTTTTCGTGTAACTCGCGACCTCAAAGTACAACACTTCGTGCTTCTGTTTTTGCTACAAGCACTTTGTGGTCGACCGGCTCCCTCCTGTGGTTGCACAATGGGATTGACCGCCTCTTTGGGGATTTACTCCATATTTATTTCGTTAAGAGTTGGCTTGTAGTTTAGTTGACAAGAAAACAGCATAACACCCAGGTTTAAAAATATTACCTTAATCTTATCAACCAAGGTGCAGCTCATTAATTCAACCACTGTGCGTTGCTTTACAAGTTCCGTTACCGCTTTTATCGTTATTCTACTATATCCACATCTGCAGCTATTAATTGTAATTTTTCCATCATTATTATGCTTACTACTCTCATATGAATAATCCGTCATATGCATTGAATGAGTTGCAACTGTTCATTCTGTACACATGACATCACATCTGTCCATCCTGAGAGCTCTCCCTGAGGTTTCATCCCTTTGTTCTCCCCATTAAAGGGTTTTTTTCCTGTACCGATGTGAGGGGTCCTGAGACAGAGGATGTCGCATGTGTACGGATTGTAAAGCCCTCTAAAGCAAATTTGTGATTTTGGGCTATATAGAATAAATATAATTTAAAAGTTTACTGGCAAACTTCAGTGAAGATTAAAAACATTTGGAGCAATTTTCAGACATGGTGGAAATTTGCTTTCAGGACATGCAAGGTGTAACTGGTGCATTTTGCCAAATAGCTAATATTGTATATTATTCATGCATGCAAGAAATCCATCTACGACAGGTAGGAATTTGTTCATCACATAAAGAGAGTAGCTGTTTGAAAACCAGGTAAATATAGCCTTTAGTGACAAAATAAACAGTTGCCGACAACTAATATTTAACTTGAGTTAACCAGAGGACAGGAGACTTCAAATGGAAATATGTTTATTTTCATAAAAAATGAAAGCAAAGCAATGAACTGCAAATGGATTGCAAAAAACACAAAAGATATCCAATCCAAAGACAACACAATTAAAAACAGAAGACTATACAATGCAACAATCTTGACACAGCTGGAGCAATTATCGCCTCTTCTGGAAGATGTTGCCTCGTCCCATTCCACCACGGCCCCGGCCCCTTGCAGCCACTGTAGGGGGGAAAAAAGCAAAAAGACAAATTATACCAAAATGACATAGTGGTTCACTAATTTTGCCACATAGATGATCTACAAACTAGATGTAAATATGCAAGAGTTGAAAATGTAAGATACAACGCTGTAAATGCTACTTTTGTGAAACGATAATATATTTGTCACACAAGTCTCATTGTGAACCCCATGGGACAGAATGGCAGGTGCATCTTATCTGTAAGTTAAGTGCTTAGAGTAAGTAGATGCATTGACTTGTAAAACAAAAGAGTTGGCAGCATTTGTGGAAAATGTTTCTCTCCCCTGATAAGTTTGAGTTCTGCTGCACAAAAAAGGAATTAAATGTGTAAACTGCTACAAGAAGATACTGGTCCAAAAACTTTCTGCTCACCTTGCGCTTTGAGAATAGCCGCCTTGCCCCTTCCTGCACCGGATCCCTGGTTCTTGTTCTTCATACTCTTTAACATCGGAGCATTCTTTAACATGTCGGGTAAGATCAGGAAGCGGATCTTGCTGCCACGGATGTAGACTTGCTCCAGTTGTGCCACCCGGCCATCACGATAAGTCACTGTTATATTGGACATCTGTTGGGACAGGAAAAAAAATATATAATTAAATATTTGAATAAGCAAATTATTTAAAAATCTGAGAGCTCACCCCCCACAATGAGTTAGGCAAATAATCAAGCAGCGACAACCTGAACTATTGTTCCCAAAATGCAATGAAAACAAGGTTGCAACACAGTGTGGAAATCAGGCTGTACGGAGTTTAATTTATGATTATTATTCAGCATTTATTAATAAAGACCAACCTGGCAGTTCATGTTGTCCTCAGCCTCGATCAGCTTGCCCCTGTACACCTCTCCAGTGTTGGTCTCACAGGTCACAATGTGGCCCTCTGCCTCATGCAGGACTTTGATTGGTACACCGATGGACATGTTTCAACAGTCTTCCTGGAAAAAAAGAAAACATGCATTGAAGAAACTGTTACAATGTGTTGTCTCATAATAAATGGCGGTCACCAAACTATTTTCTACAATATACCTTTACTTCAAGAAATGTGGAATAACTTTTGGGAATGCGAATCCATTATCCTCTATGATTACCTTGTGGAAATGTAAGGTATATTGTCTTACTTAATCTGTCTAAAACGTAGTAGATACCGCAATTAACTACTAAATAGTAATCACAAAACTTTAGTAGACCGCAGTGTGAGAAAGCTAAAATTCGGGTCTGATAAATGCGACCAACGTCATTGTAAACGCAGTTAGCCGCTAGCTATATTAGCTAACGTTAGTCCTCCGTGAATTATAACAATACAACGCCAACGTCGTACCTAACACAGAGGTAAGACCACCACACATTGTTCTGAAGTAACTTGAATTACTACAAATCAAAGCATGGCGCAATTTAAGTACTAATTTAACACTAACATTGGATTATTTACGGAAGAAAATGTGATTTCAGCTAACAGGCGGAAGCTTGCTAGCCAACTGAATGAATGAGCGCTTAGAAACAACACAGACAAACAACAGTGTTGAACAAACAGAGTTTTGAATTTCTATTTCGTCCCATCTGTTTCGATAGTTACCTTGATTCTCTCTTCAAACTGATTTCTTAATCGTTGTTGTTTCTTCTTCTTCTTCTTCTTCTTGAACGACTCTGCAACGTGCCGTTGTCGCTATCGCGTACCTTTTGGAGCCTTTTCCGCTTACCCACAATGCAACAGTGGTTCAAAGAAGTGCTTCCTGTGACATCCCGCGTTGCATTGTGGGATTTGAATTTTGAGTCATTCAAGGGAATCCTGATTTGTCAATGGCCGAGTGTTTTGCCAGAGGGCTGAAGCTGTGTTTGCCTAATCCTTGGTCATTTCTGTTATCATACAGCAAGGTTTTGTACATATTACTGAAAGGAATACAATTAAAAGAGTTAATTCAGTCTATGCATAAATATACCCAGACACAAACATCACGTATGCTGTAGATTTAGGGTTTTAATAAAACAGGTACAAATTTGCATGAACTTTTAAAATAAATTTCCTCAGCATGCTCTCTCACTGAATCAAAGTCTATCCAATAGATATTAGACACCAGATGTCTCCTGCATGTTGCCAGTCCAAGTCTCCACTGCATCGGCCTGAGAGAGAACGCAAAGAGAATCATAAAACAAACAATGCTGCTGCCTCTAAGCAACCGTGTTATTGAGTTATTCTGCTAATTTGCTTGTACTTGCTAAAACGGCGCACAGAAATTTTGCATGCCAATGTCATGCCTCCCATGTATATTAATTTATTACTGAATGGCGTACTATAAAGACACACACTGGATTCTTTCCCATCTGGACATCACACACTCATATACCCAGCTGGAGCCTTGTCTGTGAGGTAGATGTGGCGGCTGCTATGGCATATGGCTTCAACAGTCCCTTGTTTATTAAGGGTTTTATTGTTCTGAAATGACTGAGATTGGATTCACCCATAACCACATCATTTTCATAACCCTTATCTTATGATAATCAAAATAGCACCCAAAAAAAATCAGCATCAAAATGAAATGGCTCCATTGATTTTAATACCCCTCGGCATGACCACAAAGTAATAATATACCACTAATATGCATAGTTTCAGAATAAACATACTGTAAACAAGCTAGATACATACCCATGTATGTTTATTCCTTGAGTCATGTCTCTCGGATTGCCTCAAGGCACGTACATGTTGCTTAATGCAGGCCTTTCTCACAATGGAAGGGCTTTTTAACGAGGAAAGAGAAAGCGTAATGGCATAATAAAAGACATCGTCAAATGATCCTCCATTTGATTTCCATTGCATTAGGCTCATTGACTGGCGTCAGCAGCCAGGCCACTCTGTAAACACCTCAGTCTGCGGTCATGTGTATGTACTTTACGTGTGTGTACATGTGTTTTGCATTCTGTCTATTTGTGCAAGACTGACTCTGAAACTAGCCACACTACAGGCATATGGAGTAATATTTGAATAGGTCAAACAAGCTCGTTGTTTTGGTTCATTGGTAACTCAACTATATATTGGGTGCCTTTGACGCATGTCTCTCATACTTGTTGAACTAACGGGCATGTGTTGCCTGGCAGTTATCAAATCACTGATCAACCTAGCAACATCAAATGTTAAGTAGCTATCCAGCACTTTGAGAAATGACTTTTTGACAGATCTTTACACAAGAGATGGTACATGCCCGAATGCTCGACTTTAAACAGTGTCATTGTTTTCCATAAGCTGCCTGTGAGGACTGTGGTTTATGATATTCAGACCATTAATTACAGCTCTTAGAAGGAATATTTCTTCTCTGTGGTACATATAGGTGGTTCATGGTAGTTCTGCAGCAGAACGGGACCTCAGCTGGTGAAAAAAGAGTAAACTAATACATATTTAAGACTTTTAATTCTCCAGTGAGTAAAAACAATACAGATGAGCATTACAAATTGTGAGGCAACATTATCAAAAAAACAGTTCAACAATAGAAATGTCTCTTACAAATTCATTGCAAGATACAGTACAGGTGATACTGTAGTTTGTTTTCTAAAATGCACATTGTTTGAAAGGCATGCAACCTAAAAAAATGCACATTTATCTTGGATAAAGGACATAGATGTTATTATGCTGCATGTCAGTAAAATGTTATTAGCAGCCCATTTTAAACACCCACCTGCCTTTGACAAATTCTGGAGTGTGCTTGTAAATCTGATCCAACTTAGAGATGGTTGATGAGAAAGAGTAATAATGCCAAAATATTCCCTGCAACCAGTTTATGTGACTTCAGAAAGAGAAACAGATTTGCTGTTGATTTAATGAGGCTTCAATAATCCTTCTTCAAGTTGTCATGTTTGCACACTATCATGTGTTTTATGGGAATAGAATATATTTTTTAAATACCTAAATATCTGTGTCATGAGACTTCTGTAAGCTCTGTTGAGCACGGACAGTCGGTCTGTTTTAGGGAGAGAGCATGAACATTCACAAAAGCAATGCAACTTCCACTGTCTTTCACCTCCACAACATCTGTTGTTCCCCTCAGATCTGTGACCGACTCCACTCCATCCTGAGCAGTAAAGCCCACGAAGCATGGATGCAGCTGCTGCATTGCTGGAAGGGTGCTACCGTTTTGGTGTCCGTTGGGTATGTAGCTCCTTGGTGCAGCGTCTAACTTTGATGTCCATTGGCAAGAGGCTTCGTGAGCCGCTTTTGGTGGAGTTCGTTCAGGACTGGTGTCCAGGACGTAGCTGTTCACTACCGTGCCACTCGATGAACCCTCGTTACTGGTATGGGAGGAAGTCTGAATGATGTTTCTGCTCCCAACACCTCTGCCATTTCCACTCCCAACCTCAAACCCATGTCCATGCCTCTGCCCTAGGATTTGCTGGTACAGGATCCTCCGAAAGGTCTGTCTGAACTCCAGAATGTGATAAGCATAGATGAAGGGATTCACAACAGAGTTAGCATGGGAGAGGATGATGGCGATGTACATCACCCAGATATGTGCACGGCCACAGTCCCGACACAGGTAGTGCAAACAGTTAATGATGTGCAGCGGAAGCCAACACAGAGCAAACCAACCCACAATGATGGCCAGCGATTTGGCAGCATGCACCTCCTTCTGCAGGGTTGAACGTGATGAACGGCGTGAGGCGACTTCTCCAGGAGCAGGGGTGTGAGCAACTTTGAGCCGCATCAGACGGAGCTGGCGCCGAGCGGCCATGAAGATATGGGCATAGATGACCAGCATGATCACCAGGGGACCCAGCACACAGCCGAAGAAATTGAAATAGATCATGTATTCCATCGTCACCACTTCTTCAAACAGGCACTCCGTCAAGCCTTCGGGGCAGGTCCGGCCGCTGGCTGCGGCGGTGCTGTTCCAACCTGTATAACAGAATTAGGGGTGATTAATTGGTCGGTTTCATCTTTTAATAATTTTTCTAAGTGTCTTTTTTGCAGAAACAAATGTCGGACAATTTTGAAAATTATCGTAGTAATTGGATGTTAAGGGAATTAACATCCAATTACATGTATTTGGATAGATGTAATTGGATAGATTACATCTATCCAATGTAATCTATCCAATTATAATGTGTTGGATAGATTATGTGTATCCAACACATAATGTGTTGGATACACATTATGTATAAACATCTCCTTGATGTTTACACATCAAGGAAACAAACAGGGTTTGTTTGGAGATGTGTTTACTTTGATTTACTCTTTTCCCAAATTCACATGTTCACATGTTCGGGATTGAAACAACTGACAGTCAAACAAGTGTAAAACAAAACTCAGGTATCAAACCATCTCCTCAGAAAGCTATGAACGACGTAACATATGCCATATTTATCTTTTTCTACATCTTTGGGTAAGCCGCATTTAAATTTGCCAAAATAAAATCTCTCACCTCGGTTCCAGCCCAGCATCGGTGTCAGGCCGATGCCTACTGAGAGAACCCAGCACAATGCGATGATACCCTTTGCCCTCTGCCCTGTCACCAGGCTGTTGTACCTGAAAGGTTGAGCAGAGCACAATCATACCTTTAGGGCTATTTGTTTTTATCTGAGCTCAGCGTGATAGTATCCCTCAACATTTGATTATTTAAAAGAGCTCGGGTGAAATGGTTGTGCATTCAAGCCTACATGTGTTATTTATTTAATAAGCCAAGGCATGAGTTGAAGATTTGTTTTGTTATTGTTGCACTACTGGCTGTTCAAAACACTGTAACCACTTACAATAATGTTCTCCAGTACTTTTGTGTGCTGATTAAAGACACACCAAGTGTTTAAAATATCTAAATCCATTCTGATTTTGGAAAGGTTTGTTGACAACAGGCTTTGATGCCAGTATGTGTTCTTCCTTCCTTTCATGATATAAAATAGAGGAATATACACAGTATGCAATGTTGCTGTGTGTCATTGAATGACTCCGTAAATAGCTGGGTGACATCTGCAATCAGGCCATTTCCTTCCTGATTTACTGCCACACTTCTTTCTCATCTAAGTTTTGACGTTAAAGTTCTGAAGAAATTGTTATTCCGTCAAGTCATATAAGAGCTGTCGAGAAATACAGTGAAATACAAAAATGACAAACATTAATATCACATCATTTACTGGAGGCTACTGACATGACATTTATTTTACAATGGAATCACTGATACAGGTATGCTAATTGTACAAATATGTTTACGTTATGTTATTTAAGTTAGCTTTTTTCTTTGTGCTACGTATGTCAACAAAACTGACACAAGGACTAAAAAAAAGTTATTGATATCCAAACAACTGGACCTGCATTTAAAACATCCTGCTTGAAACATTTAAATTCCTTCTTTTCATCATTTTTGCTCCATCCTCAAGTTTCTGGGGTATTTTTGAAGACTGTGTTGGCAGCATTAATGTGCACATTGCTTCATGCAGACATCAGGAATGCACACATTTGGCTGGAGGAATAAAAATAGAAAATCTGCATGAACAACTGCAGTATTCTGGGGAACATTACCTCACCTACAGCCATTGTCCCATGTGACTGAGATCGTTCATGGCCAGGGCGGCAGCCAGTTGGCTATATTAAGCCTCCTGAAACTCTGATGAATTATTAGCTCTCCGGTCTTTAGTGCCAGGGGTTGTGGCACCAGTGTGAGCACACAAACACATGCAGAAGCCGTTATGCAACTGCTTATGCAAATGCATCACCTGCTGTGGCTTTCTCTATGAAATATCCTCTCGTGCAGGAGTAGAATTTGAATGGTGTTAATTTACAAGGATGAAAACGATCAAAGCCCAAGAGATTTAATCCATCTAACAGCACGCAAACAGTAACCCAATAAAGCCGGAGGAGACAGATGTACGTCTGCCCACAGCCGGCCAGATTAGCCTTAATTGAATAAGATCTCTCAATAATTCAATGTATTTTGCTACACTGCGTATGTGCCTCTCACATTTAATGGCTTACCCACACTCCTCTGACTTGTGTGAAAAGAGCATCTTGTTGAAAATGAAAGTAAACTGTGCAACAGTTCAAAAATAACAAAATCTCCCAAAATCAGAGCGATTAGGTCAGTCTGAAAAGTCATGTTGGTTAAAGTGACAGCGTGGGAAGCTATCTCTGTTTCAGTTTTCAGCGCAGCTGATGTGACCTTTTCGTTTCCCTCTCACCTGAGTGGGTTCTTGATAGCGACGTAGCGGTCTACAGCGATGGCCAGCAGGCTGAAGATGGAGCTCTGGGTGAGTATGACGACGAAGCAAGCGATGAACAGGCAGCCGAAGAATTCGGCACAGAAGCCGGTGCTGATGTTGGAAGGCAAGCAAACATCACAGGTGATAAAAAAAACCAAACATTAAAAACCCCATTCAATATTAAATTCTTTCAAATCTAATTAAGCAATGTCCATAAAGTTATAACTCATAACCAATCCCGGAGTGTTAGTGTCATTTATTACACTTTTACTCTAGATTACACTGATTTAAAATCCTATTTAAAAAAAAAATGAAATAACAAACGTAATACCTAACAGTGATAGCAAAGGGAATTGCGAGCAGACCGACAGCAATATCAGCCACTGCCAGTGACACCACAAAGAAGTTGGTGATGCTCTGCAGGTTGGAGTTGAGCCAGACGGCCCAGCAGACCAGGACGTTCCCAGCCACAGACAGGAAAGCGATTACCAGCTCCAGGCCAATATAGACCAACTGGTCATTCTTCAGCATGGTTATTTTTTCCTCTTTTTTGCTTTCTTTGTACTTTCATCCCACAGACTCAGCTGCTTGACTTGTTAGTAGACAAAATACCTGCTTGCAAAACCGCAAGGCACGACTTCAGGGAAGCGTGACTGTGTCACGCGACGACAGCCGCGGCAGGAAGTTCCCACCACAAACACCTGCCTGACTCAACCTTTTACTGTCAATCACACTCTAACAGTACGTCAGTCTTCCTCTTTGTCTCTGCAACCGTCTTCGCCTCTTTTGTGTGCAGCTCGGTAAACTTTGCCACAGACAGCAGCAGAATACTGAGGAGGAAGGGTCTGGGAGTTTTGCCGGACGGCTGCCAAATTAAGAGCAGTGGTCTGTAGAGGGAGAGAGAGAGAGAGAGCACAATCTCAGTACTCTTGCCTGTACAAACAGATCGCAGGATACCACACAGGTCAGAAAAAAACATCTATCTCTGGAAGACAGGCAGACACCGAGCCAAAGCAGGCGGGCCAACAATGCACCTTTTATTTCAGGAAAAGTTTCCCGAAACCATTCCATGTTCTAGTCATTCATGCTTTCCTCCAAAACCACTGACAATTACACAAATTAAACCACCTATACATTTCAAAGCCATTGTACCAACACTGGAAAACTTGGTTAAGCTATCTTTGCTGTGTTTTTTCAGGGTATTTAGCTAAATTCCTCTATATTGTAAGCAGATTATGGCATTTTATTACAACCACAGTTGTTTACAGTAGTACAACTGCTCGGGGGAGAGAGAGGAAGACAGGTTTTCATAAAATAATAACCAAGGCTGCAGTGATACTGTAGATTAGTTAGTGCATTATTATACATTTTCACCCGAGCAGTAAGAAATAATTGAATTATCTTTGAACAACAGCTAGGAAGTAAAGTTGTTATGGAAGTTTGAGTGGAAGCCTGCTATGAATTTGAATGAGAAATGTGCCTGTTAGGTTAGCTAAACAAAACCGGGCAATAAATGTTAATATGTAATCTAATTATTAAAACCTCAATAAATACAGTATGAGTCAGCCTATAATACCAGCATTAACATATGAAATAGGCTGCATTATGTAGTTTCACTCAGACCATAAGGTGCAACACATAAACATACCGATAAAACCTGCTTTTATCTCCTCTGAATTGTGGAGTTGACATATGTTGAAGGTGACAGTTATTGACGACAGTGAAAAAAACGCTTTGTAAATATGGCCTAGTTCCTGCCAAGGTCCATTCAGTGAGTAACATTTGACCAGATAAGATTCAACAAATGATTCTGGAGGGGAAACCGGGTCACTACAGGAGCCATGCTGGGACCATCTGACCAATTCTGGGAGCTTTACAGTCTGTCAGCATATCTCAGAGGAATTCACAATCCAATCATTCATTCTATCCCAGCTTTTCTCCCACTGTGTCAGAAATGTATCCATAAATGAATGTGACACTGATCTTCATGTGTTCATATAACATATGTTGTGCTTGGAGCCCATAAGGATGCTCACTGACCTTCTCCCCATTACTCAAGCTGATGTCCATGTACTAAGAGAACAGATTCTCAACCTCTGATGAGCTTTGAAGTGGGTGTGTATCAGAGAAGTTGTGATACTAAGTATTACATTGGCTAAATTAAGCTTCAGTTTAGGTAAATTCAGTTATTGGGGAATTCTCCACTGAGTAATATGAAACCACAAAAATGTGGGGGTATGGAAACTCATATTTACCTTCTGCTCTGCTAAAATAATGTGTACTATTGCATTACATTCTTTAGTTTGATTGATAGCGCCTCCCTGTCTGTGGCGGTTTAGGCTTAGTACCTGATTAGAACGATCATTTACTGCTCTTTACTTCCCAATTAAACTGGCCTCACTTGTTGTACAAGAAGAAAAATAGTTAAAGACCCATAACTGCACTTTAGTGTCCATACATGGAAATGTAAAGACACACTGCCGGTGTTGAAAATATAAAGAGAAGAGAAAAAAACAACCATTTGCTTCAATTCCACACATTGTTCTTTCATTAATACACACATAGCCCCGTAGCTCTACCAGCAGTGATCCTGATTGGCAGTACATCGGACCAAAGTTCTACTTTTCCTCTATTGTTCCGCTACTGAAACCTTCTCACGGGCCAAAGGAATTTAAAAAAACAGGCTTTATCCAGCAGCTTTAGTAAGCTACAGCATTCAGCCATTATGTTTTTTAAGATCTCAAGAGGCTGCAAATGTTTCTAAAGCTGCACAAGAAAAGCAAAAAAATATATATTTAATTTCCACTTATATAGCTTCTCCCCATCACTGAATTTTATAGGATACAACATGGTGAGCCCTCTGGTTTAACCTTCCAGTTGGCTGCTTTGGCAAAAACTACTCCCCTTTATTATGATAGTGGCTGTATATGTGCATAGAGGCCTTGGAGGAAGTGATAAGAAAAAGCGCATCCTGCTGGAGAGGGATCTGTCTCTGCCTTGTCAATCAATGTGCCAGCCCAGCTCCACCAAAGCCAAAGGAAAACAAAAAGGAAAGCTGTTGTGTTACTTCTGGCGAAAGTAGCCGACTGTGTTTCTGACTAATGAGGGCGGCACCGACATGCTGTGAACTGATAGCAGGAACAGAAAAACATCAGCAGAGCTAATAACAAACAACCATGTCCGGATGATGTAATAGATGTCGAGTGATGGTGAAAAGGCTTCAGCAATGATCTCAATGTTAATTTCCATTTATCAGCCTTACAAACTGAGATCAATACAACCTCTGAAAATTACAGCTACTTACTTATCCTTATTATAGTGAGCTTTTGTATTATTATAGGCTACTTTTTACGGCAACCATCTAATCCATCAAGTAATTTTTATTTAAAAAAAACTCCACATTCCTGAAACAGCGAAAGCTCCCATAGTTAATCAAGAATAACCAAGAACTGATGTGGGTTGATTGTGCAAATTTGTTCAATTTATAAAAAAAAGTCGTTATGTCATTCATTATGGAAAACACACCTGTTAATTAAACTGTTATAAGTCGTGTTAAAACGGCCCAAACATCAACTGACAAAGATTTTAAACACGAACAAGCAGAAAACAACATTTCTTACCTTAATGTGAGATTAAAAATAATTAGTCTTTCCACCCATTCAACGTGTTCAGATGTTGTCTGGCAGCGCACATCAGAAAGTACAACAACACAACAAGCAGATGAGTTCTATCCGCCAGACACTTGGTGAAAAACCAAGGCGGTGTAAATCCTCTGATCGGGCACCGCCGCCCATGTTCGCTTTGCCAGGAGAAGTTTGAAGGTGCGCAATGTCACGCTGCAACAGGATGACGCGCATATCCACGCCGCCTCTCCCTCTCCGTGCATGTGTGTGTACGCGCGCGTGTGTGTGTGTGTGCGTGTGTGAGAGAGACTGCATTGAGGGCGACGTATGGACGACCGGAAATAACCGATGGCAATAGGGTGAGCGGCAAATAAATGAAGTGAAAGGGGCTCATACACTCTGAGTTTCACATTATGGATATATCAGCCATGAGAACGAGAGAAAGCCCCTTCCGACTCCATGTGCACAAACTCCACCAGAACCTTGTTTGGTTCGTTGTAAATGAAGCCTGCATGCTTAAAAGGATTGTAAACTGTTTAAAGGTTAAGTGCTGAAATGATCTCTACACCACTTCTGGGTGTTTTTGCATTTTGTGTTTTTCCATGGAGCTCGACCATAATGTTTGTTTATTTGTCATGTAAATACTGCTGTTTGCGTCACTTTTTATAATATGTGTGTGACTGGCACATCATATATGTGGTTGTATTAAAGTTCAGCTCAAATACAGTTCAACATCTCTCTTCCTTTTCATCCCTCCTTTTGTTGCTCTCTTGGTCTCTCGCTCTGAGAAAAAGGATAACATTGCCATTAAAAAAATAGCTTTAATTCAATTCACATTTCAATTGGCACAGGCCTATGTAGAACCACTGAGACCTGTGCAGTATACATATTTCTAAACGGTCTAATTTGTGGAGACCTATTTCACAAGTTTGAGCAGTGCATTGCTAATAAATGATGAACAAAGCTAGTGAAGTTTACCAACACCTGTATTTATTGTGAGGAACTGTCAGGTGTACACAGTGGTCACTGTGCATGTCAGCATCATAGAGAATCTTACCGTGATTCATCCCTTCTAAATAAGATTCCCCAGTGACAAGCAAAGATGCTCTGGATGTTTTCAGGGAAGATTTCAAAACCCAGAGTCTCCTGCTGAAAGTCTTGATTATAATTAGACAAAGGAACTAAGCATTTTTCCTCAATAAAACTATCAAGCACATACGGTGGAGGTAGGCAACAGGTTGAAGTGTGTCTGAAGCAAGCATATCCTGTTCTTTGCTTAGGATCTTGCTCTAAAATAATGGCAGCTATTATGTCTTCACTGGCACATTAAGGAGATGGCTTACACCATTCCAAATAATAGTGTAAACCTTCAAAGACATATTGATATTTTAAGGCATTAACCAACCTGCACCATAAGATAAACTGCAAATACTGTGGATAACCTACCAACACTGCAGTAAGCGATCACAGATGGGATTGGACACTGTTTGCTGAGTGGATAACAGTCATATTCACAATAAAAATGTCTTGGTCACTAATACAGCTTATTATTTATCCAGCCTGTCGAGTACAAACTCATCCTCAAGGATATTTGCCAAGGGTGACCACGGATCTGTCAACACACCCAAGCCCCCCATGTCCTGCCAGATGGCCTCTAGGATCTACAGCTACATCATCTAATTTGCTCTCTGCAGGATAACACTATTCTTAAAGACTCCCTGCCAGAAGCATGGCCGGTTAAAACGTGAACAGCAGCTGTTTCGACCACATGGGGAAATTATTAGACAATAAATGCTCGAAGTTAGTGCAGAAAGGGAAGTTATAAAGTCAGCGAAACTACTGTGAAATGACAGTTACACAACAACACCTAGGCCTATATCTCGCTAAGTGTAGCTAACATTAGCCACCATAAGCTACTGGTCAAACCAGACCAAGTGAGGCTTTAATAGCAAAAACTGCTGAGGGTATTAGCAACAATGCCTTTTACTGCTTGTGGGTTCATCAATGTATTTATAAGAGAATGGTCCTTCAATTCTTCTTTTAAAAGTTATATTGTAGAATATTCCTCAATCAGGACTGTATGAGGGGTTTGCTGATTATCAGGTAATGTGATTAACACTATGGATGTGCTGTCAGGCGCAATGAGATAGTGGAAGAGTCCATTTCAATTGTTATTTATTATAGACGTGGAACGCCAGGGCAGGTGAGGCAGGCCTATAACTGGCAAGAACCAACACAACGTACATCATTCTAACTTAACATAAATATGTCAAGCATCATGGTACTGTAAATATATTTGTGCTAAGAGCAAGGTAACTCCCATCTTCACTCAGACATACAATTGTTGTCAGCAGAGAGCCCAGGGTTCTGCTGCAGGTAATTTCAAAGGGCTCACAACTGAACTTAGTCCCATATATGCAGGCTCTGATCAAGCTATCGGCCCCTCACGCTTCTCTCTCCTTCTGACACAGCACCGCCTCCGGACCGGTTCTTATCACAACATGAGCACTGCGTTCCAAATCGCATGATTTTTCCTTTTCCTTTTAGTATGTACTGCAGCTGCACTTACAAAGTATCTACTGTTATATTCCATTGTGCATTCAATTGAGACATACTACTTTGTCATTCAACGTTGCACCTTGAACTTTGACCTTCTTACTCATTTATCTGCTACGCAGAGGATTGTGGGTCCGAATAGCCAGAAAAGCACGCTGGCTTGCATATTGCAAAATGCTACTGTAGGAAAGTACATCCTGGTATCTTGGCATACTGCATTTGACATTCTCGGCATACTAAGTATTTTCCTGCCATACTTAATGGGAGTATAGATATTGAAACAGTCAATTTTCAGTGACAAGCTCAACCTGCTAGACCTGAGTTCAACCAGTGGGAGTCACTCGTTTTCTCTCTGTCCCTGCTGTTGTCCTGCATCTGAAAGATTTTACAATAGGCAGTAAAATGATGGGCTCTATAAAAGTCTTAACTACTACCATTTTCAAGTTGAGTGCATCTCAAAATAAAAAAAGGACTATGTCTACCCACATTGCCCTCCCAGCCGATATTGGGCTGCATCCCATTAACTCATAAAAGCTTTTTACACACCTCATGATTAAAACTATCATTCAATGTCTGCATGCTTCAATATATTGAAACATGCAAGAAAGAAAGCCTCTATAAATATAAGACATGTTCCAGTTATGTTGATAACATTAATATATTGTACGTGTAACTAAGTATTGCTATATTTTAAGTGAAACCTTTCCTGAACAGAGAACACAGGGAGTCAACCTCAAGCATTTCCATTAAAAGGTTTGCTTGTAAGTTTATATATTTAAAAATGATTTTAATAAGTCATTTCTATTATTATTCATTCTCTTTCAAATGCATCACGAGTCTTGTTCGTCACTGGATAGATAATATCATTCATGCACTAAATATAATGTGAACATCAGGAAAAATGACATTCAGAATTTATTGTATTCATGCCAAGTCCATCATGGCGTAATCGTTCTTATGTTGTGTAGAGTTTTTCACCTGGAAGCTACCAGGCTGCAGGCTAAGTCACAAATTAAAAAAGAAAACCAAAGACGTCATTCTATGTAGTTACAAGGAGATTTTATTTAACATTTTTGTGTACAAACAGGCTGCAAATGCCTTCCGAACATGTTTGCCCTCAGAATACGGTATTCCTTTTTACAGTTCTACAAGCAGAACATTTAATATTGAACAGGAACAAGAGTTCAAAAAATTGAGGAAGGTAAAAAGTGGTTGGTCAGCAAGTCTCATCCTCAGCTTTATGCGTTAAGCGTCGAAACAAAACTATCATGTTTCCAAAGGTTAAAGTAGTCAAATTTAGTCAGTTGGATGTCGTAGAAGTGGCAGTAGAGGGTTATTTGATAGTTTTAACTACAGCATGGACATGTGATAATTACCAGGGTCATGTACAATAAATGGACGAGATTCGTAACTTTCATATAGAGCAATATGTTCCATATCTTCAGGCTATTCCACAGAAAAATGTAACCTTTTCTACTGTATTTACGTTTTCATGTACAGAGGAACTGAGGTTATGGAGGGTACATGCAGTTACACTGACAATCAACAGACCAAAAAACAATGCAGATTTTAGAGCAATATATACGACTCTTGTCCTCTACCACGTACTGACAGCTTGGCTTTTCAAAGAGACTAGAGGCGTACCGGCTCAACCCTTTGACGACAATGCGTCAGTGGACGACCACAATAAATAAAACGGAAACCAAATAATGTACTCTCTAGTATAATACATATTATACAACTCCATGGAAAATGAGAGAAGTTTGAGTTGCGCGAACTCACGGAATCTACCTTTTAAATTGACAGGAACCGGCATCTGCCATTCAGTTATCTAGATCAGATAGCTAAACAATCACAGTGGCCAGTCTGTTGTACAACACTATCTAACTACGGAGATGAGCCGACGCTGCAGGAGTTTGGGGAGTTCAAAGGTGTTTGCAGTTGTACACAGTGGTTGTGATTCTTGAACAAGATAGTGACAAACAGTTGTAACTTTAACAGGATGTTCAATAAACAGACTGTAACGTAAGACTTACATTTCCCCAAAGAAAGCACACCATACAAAGACCATATTTTTCTAACATTAATTTATCTTCAGATGATATTATATCATAAATAAATAGATCCAGTAGACCTTCTTATACCGAACAGGGACAAAGCACAAATAAATAAGAATAAAAGGCATTAAAGGAGAGGAAATGTTAAGAGCCAAACAAGGAGAAGGGCAAGAAAGTCTGTCCTTTGCCCAATTAAGACTGACTTTAAAACATTTTCAATTACATCATCACAGTCAGATGAAGGTGGCAAGTAGAGCGGGCATGTGTGAGCTAAGACCATGCTTAAGGTTAAGGTCCTGTCTTAGTCTTTAAGAGATGAGAGGTGTGTGGCTGTCCTCAGCAAAGGCAACAGGAGACTGAACAACGTTTCAGAAAACCACAGGCGCGAAACCAAAAACAAAAGAAAGTGTCGAGGCACGATCGGGTAAAATAGTGTAGGCAATCGGGACTTGTTATAAAGGTGAATGAATGAATGTATGGTGGATTCATTCTCTGTCTCACATCATAACATGTTAGATGATGAAACATTGTTTGCATGCTACAATAGGCCAAAATTAGTGAAAGCACATAAAAAGTCATGGAGAAAAAATCTCAACTGATATTTCTGGGGTTGATAGAATAATGATGGTTTAGTCTATATTATTATGTGCATTTGAGTGTAAATGACTTAACATCAAGAGAGCTGATATGGATCCAAGAGGAAAGACTCCTTAAAGTTTAAATGTGTTACGAATAACATTTTCTCATATACGCCGCTCCCTGCGTTATCTTAAACATGGACACAACCACACACGAGCCCTTATCAGATCCATTAAACTGGTCAATTGGTTATATTTTTATGCCTAATATATATGTGGAAAACCAACAGTGATGTTTACTCTTTACTCTGTGAACGTGTTCTTTAAATTGGCCAGAAAAGGACATGCTGTAATAATGTAAACCAAGATACTCACGGGTTACCAAAATCCCAAAGTCTATGATAACACATGTGTGAACAAGACAGCAATAACAAGACCAAAATGAAAAAAAACAACAATAAAACATGCCTGCATGTTAAATCAAGGACACGGAAATTCAAAATGAGAAATGCATCATTTTAGAATCAACAAAATGTCTTAATAGTTTTGCTTTAAATTGGCCATTGAGTTGGACACCTTCAGGCTTAACGGGATGAAGAACAGTTAGAGAACATATGCATGAGATAAATAAAAAAAGACGTCAGGAGAAGATGAAACAAAATAATATTCCTTCATTATAACCAACAGATATGCTCTTCAATGGGCATGAATGCAGAGTGCTCTCAGGTTACTTGAAATGTAATACAGTAGTTCTAACATCGCATGAGTGCACTTCTGCAGCCACAGATTAAATGGTACAAAAAAAGAGACAATGTCATATGCGTGTGTGTGTGTGTGTGTGTGCTCTATTATGACATTGCATAATGTCTACACTAGACAGGCCTCTGGATGTGAGACGCTCTGCTGAGGAACACCCAGCAGTTAAAGAGCTTGTGCCTTTTCCACAGCAGCATACAGTAATGTAACTACAATGTGTGTGTTACCTTTATAATAATAATATCTAAATGAATAATCGATAGGCTGGACAGAACAGCTGAGTAAATTCTATAAGAACAAGGCTAAATCCTGCTTATTTACTGCAGGACTTGAAGTCAAGGCTAAGACCTACCACCTTCTTAATCAAACAGAAAAAATAACGTTCACATAGAAAAAAACGAACCAATTTCTCCCCCCAAGCCCCCCCCCCAAAATAAATTACAATAATAGCAACAATGATTATACTGTATAACAAAAAGAAAGAAAAAAATACAACTTTAAGATTATGTACATACTGTATCTGTAAATACAACTGCTTCCTTTTCTCCTAGAAACAAATGAACAACATATTAATTTGGCAAGATGTTCTATGTTACAATAACAAGGACATTCCGTCTGCAAAGGTGCGAACACAGACATCCTATGTTAGAAAATATATTGCTTCCTATATTCAAGCTGAAGACTACCTTGAGACACAAACAACACAATAACAGGAAATTTGCTTTTATGGTCTTAAAAAACGCAGGCAGTCAGATTGCAGTGTATTACTAATGTTTAAAATGTCTTACAGTCCCTTTTTTAAGCTGCAGCGTTTAGGGGTTTGTTTACGTTGTAAACACTTCAGCACACAGGTGTTGGCTTCCTTACACAAAGAAGAAAAGCCAGTACTGTGGCAGCTCTGGATCTTCATTTTTAAACTCCTACAAACAGCACAAATGTTTCCTCGTGTCTTCTCTGTAACAATGTGCTGAGGTTTTGTAAGGTCATGCAGCAGGACATGATGCAATGTTTGAGATGGATCAACATATTTTGTCTTGAGAGCTGATGATTATCCAAAATAAACAAAGATAGAGGATAATGCCCAAACAAAAAGGTACATGGAATTTCTGATCTGTTGTCAAGAAAGACGTATTCCGTTCTATTATGGACTGATTTTGACAACTTCTTGCTGTACGAACCACAACCGTCAACAAGCTGTAAAGGACCAGCAAAGAGCACGGTGAAGAAATGTAGAGGGCAGACGCTTCCACATCATCACTGAAGGTAGAGGGAATCATATTAAATATCAGGTAACGGGAGATATGAACCGCAAGGACCTCGCATCCTCTGAGCTTCGAAGACCAGTGGCGCCCTCCTGTGTTTGAGGGAGGCAGGCAACGTCAGAGACAATCCTTTCCAGCTGCGAGAGCCAAATGCAATCTGATCAGTTAATTCAAAAGCATACTACTACAGGCTCACTTTGAGCCACGGTCCTTCTCAATTTCACTCCTTCATTGTCAAAGTCTCAGGTTCAGGCAGAGTCAATGTTAGCTCTATACTTCGGTGGAGAAGAGGATGCTCTGTCGTTTACTGTCCGGGGTGGGGATCGTCTCAAGCTGGAGGAAATACAGCAACACTTGGACCTGCAATGAAAAAAGAAAAACGGAAGAAAGACAAATGAGGTTTTGGTTGCTCGAGCTTGCAGTTAGCGGAGCAACTTTTTCTGAAAAAGCTTCACAAAATTCAAAAACAAAATGCCAGAAGAAGATCTTTATGGCGCACCTGCGCCATGACTTCCAGGGACCAGCTGTCCCCCATACTGATGGGTTGCGTGGGGTTAACGGGGATCTTGCTGTCCTTCTCGGAAGGCCTCAGCAAGGTCGGCCCAAACACCGTCGCCAGGTTGTGGAGCGACATCTTGTTGATGCTTTCCTTCTCCGCCACCCTGAGGATAAAATGACAGACAAGTCCATTAGTGGTGTGGAGAGATCAAAGGAGCACACGAAGGTGATGTTAATGTGCAGTGATTGATCTCTGTGTGTTGCGCCTACAAAATGTGAATATCAGAGATACTAAAAGTCCTACAGTAGTAGAGAAAAGATATTTGAAAAGGGACATTGTGATGAACAGTTTTCACCATTGTAGTAGTGACTGCATTTGCTTTAATATTGTAAATGCAGCATGATGGAACCAAACCACACACAAGTACGCCATCCTGAAAACAGTAACAGTAATTCTCCCATTTGCAAGTTTTTTTGAAAATGTCAAAAAAGGTTTTTAAATTATAATCTATCTGGATGTGCTTGGTGCAGTTGACTGCACCTCTTGTATATGTATGGCTTGTTGTTGTGCATGCGTCTGTAGGCATCCCTCTCTATATATTATGCAAGCATGTGTGTGTTTACCTCTTCATGTGATCCAAGAGGAAAAGGAATGTGACCAGGTTGGGCTCGGGCAGTGACAGCAGTAAGTTCAACATACAGCTCTCTTTGGCAACACTATCAGACAGGGCTGCACAGAAAAAAAGGGAGATTTTTACATGTACTACAAATGAAGGACTTTTACCTGAATACCTGAGTAGACATCTAGAAGTTGCAACTACTGATAATTAGCTGTGTTTGTCACTTACTGATGCCGCCTGCAAAATTGGGGTAGAGGTCATCAGTAAAGAGCGGTTCTGGAAGCTCTCTGAAGTACAGCTTCAAGGTCCCAGCGATGGCATTGACGTCCATCTCACTCATCATCACCGACACGTCTTTATGATCTGCAGGAGAGAGACAAGAACAACATTGAAGACAGGAGGTTGTGGCCACCAAAGGAAGGCGATACGACTTGGAAACACCTCGGCACAGGCAGCAGTCTCCATGAGTCTTGTTTTCCATCAGAACGACAGAAAAGTACACACACTCAACACAAGATACATTCAAAAATAGCACACACACACACAAAATGCAAATGCAAGGTCATACGGAATTAGTTCATACATCTGGTTAATCATTTGACAGCAGAGAAGACGCCTCACGTTAACTCACAGTCTCACACACACAGAGCTACAACAATGATCACCTGATCAACAGAAACAGAAAGATTAGAAAAAGTGTTTCCTTCGGGTGATGGTCAATAAATCTTCTCAGCCATCTTTCCTAGAAATGCATAGCAGTTACACTTTTATAACCATGACGCTTACAGGCGACAGCAGTATGAGTTAAATCAAAGAGATTTTTACTTCATCTCCACAACTACTGTATGGAGATACCTACTATATGGAGAAAGCTACTATATGGAGATACCTACTGTATGGAGACACCTACTGTATGGACATGAAGGGTGTACTCACTGGTGTCAAAGGCGGTCTTCAAGGCCTGAATGTCAGTGGCCACTCCCGATACTCTGTAGATGCCCACCTCCTCCATACCCCTCCTTTCAATTTCCTCTAGGCACTGCCGGACAATGTAGGGCACCTTGGAGCGCTCTCTCCTAGATGGAGACAAACATGAATGATTATGTTATGATTTATATTAAGGGAAACACTGAACAGCATGAATACTGAATGAACAACGAGGCACTTAACGTTTTGTTTTATTGAGAAAAAAGGACAAAATGAACACGGCTGTGTTTTGCATTGTTATGACTACTTGAGGGGCCAGTTATTCCTCTGGCTCTTTGCTTGCGTTTCTGTTTACATTATTTATCTGTAGCACTAATTGATTTTGCTGGTAAATCTAGTTAACCCCCTTGTAATTCATCAGCAGCAACAATGGCCACAAACACAACACACTGAAGCTTCTACTACATGCCCCCCCCCCCCCCCCCCCCCCCTCCCCCCCCCCCCCCCCCCCCCCCCCCCCAACTGTCTCCCTCCTTCTATTTTGACAAAAGAAATTAAGGCAACAAATTGTTCAAATATTTAAGTGTGAAGTCTGCGAGTAGCATCAATGGCAGGCTGACAGGAAGGTAGGAATGTTTTAGTGGTAATTAGCAAATAATGGTAATGGTTAAAATGGGAATATAATACCCACAGCGGAGCTCTTTGTGTGTGACTGTAGACTCCCAATCTTCTTAAATAATGGTCTAAAACAATCTAAATTCCGAATTAACTCTTTACAGAGAGCCTGCTACTGTCTAGGATAAGAATGAGACACTTGGCAGTCATCACAGGGGAGAAGGTGGATTTGTTAATGCTGATGAGAAAGTCCTCAGGACAAACATCCATCCAACTGGAGATGGCAGCTAGGCAAACACGGGTGAGGTGCTCTAACATTTGTGTCACTCAAATTACAGAAAAAGTATATAAAATGTAACCCTCAGCATAATGTAGGATGTGAGGAAAGAAACAAAAATATTAGCACAGAGAATGGATAGAAGAAGAGGAGGCCTGGAATCGAGCCCTGAGGAACGCCATTAACAAATACAAATGTGCTCTGATAGACCGATAGACCAATGGATGCAAGGATAACAGTTTGGGGTTTAACAGTACAGGTGATCAGATGGTTACTTATAATTAGGTAGTATCCGTGTGTTTAAATGTCAACTCACCTGGTCACTGTGGTGATCTTGACACCAAACACACCCATGGGTTTCCGTGAGGGCATCCTCTTCAGGCTGAACTCTCGGCTGGTGAACTTCATGGAAAGTTTAACCTCGATCTGACACAGGAAAAAAAGGGCTTGAAGTTAAAACGGGTTTACAAGCTTGACATCCATCTGCAATGGCTTCCCATGATCTTGAGGAAATCCTGCCATGTCAAAACCAGATGTAGACTTCACAGAGATATCAACCACATCCTGGAGAAATTGTTTCAAATAGTCCTCACCGCCGTGTGCTACTATAATACAAGTGTAAGGCTGCATTGGATTTACATAACAGGGAAATTATGAGTATTGTGAGTATTTAGAGAAACTAGATAGCGAGCAAATTTGCCAATTTTTAAATACTGGGGGAGGAAATATAGGAAAAAGTAGAATCAATCTACTCACCCCATTCATGGGAATAACTGTCCTCTGCCAGTCTTTGCCTTGGAGAGTCGGAGGGTCAAGCTGGTGGAGATAACACAAAAGGACAAAACATGTTAGCATATATTAAGGGACATTTTATTTGAACTGCAGAGGTATTTCATAACATCCACACAGTTGATCCTTTTAGATCATCATTAGTGATTCACTTTTTTAAAAATTAAACAATTCAAATGGTGTACAATCACGCTTAAGATTTTGACTTTTACTTGTAATGGAGTTGTTCCACATTGTTGCATTGGAAATTTTACTGAAGTAAAACTTCTTCCAGCACTACCCATGTGTCTGTTTATCTGTTAGACATGTACAACATTAAGGAGGTCTATAGGCCATGGACTTGTAATGTTTATTTTCTTTTTCTAAGATTAAATAGAGCATAAAGTTATAGTTGCATCAACAGTAAAAATCTTCCCTTCATCTTAGTGGAATGTTTTCAAAGGTGGTTTTGTTGTCGCTTTAATGTATTCTCATAAATATGATAAACAAACCTAACTTGTTCAAAGAGACTAAATTCACACCGAAACATGCACAAAAACACTCAGATCTGTAGAGACATGCCATCTGGGGCAATACAGTCTGAGTACACACACCGATCTAACACAACCCAATAAACATAAACACAGTATACTGTATGTTGAATGTTTACCTAAGCCTCTTCTGGTAGCGCGCAAAGCTGGATCATGTTTCTCATAACTGAATCTTTCACTGCTGAGAGTGCTCTTTTGAGCCGTTTATCTACAAAGAATTACATTCCATAATAAAAATGTTTTAACGCTCAAGTTTTTGGCCAACAAATACAATTTTATCTTCCACAGCCTTTTATCGGTTGAAGGTCGATGTGCTGTTGAACAACATTTCCAATAAATCGCAGATTTGTAAAACTACACCGTGTTTAATGCTGACGTGAAGCAAACAGTACGAGCTGAGACAGTTTAAAAACACTGCGAGAAAAGATGAAAGAAGACAACAAGTTTTATAGCACATTCAGATGGAGACAGGCCTATTATTATTATTTAAAAAATAAATGCATTGCAATGCATGCATGTAGGAAAAAACCCTGAAAACTGTGTATGTTTTTTAGGTTAATGAACATATATAAAAGTGTATGATCAAAAATAGAATTTGGCATTTGTACTGTATGATAAGAATATAGTAACTTTTGCTCACAGTGACTTTAGACACTGAATAAATAGTATATATTGTATGAAATAATCTCCATAATAATCTCATCTGTTCTTTGACTGTACTGTTTTGTGGGGAGTAATTAACCTTCTCTTATCTTTCGTTGTTTGTGTAACTGCTTGCATTTTGAACCGAAAAAAAGATTTCAAATTCCCACATACAGTACAAGGATTGAAATACATTGACGCAATACATTTTGCTTATGATTATGCATAGAGAACGAAGAGAAATAAACATTTAAATTGCACTATTTGTACATGTATTAGAAACAGATCTAGGCAGGTAAATGTACACCTGTATGGCAAGCTAATGGTTATTTTATTCTATTCTAAACATTCATTTGGTTGGTAAACCACTAAAACTGAACAGTAATCTGTGGGAAATAACAGCCACTGTGGCTTCTGCTGAAGACGAGAGCGGCAGTTTCTTGCCCTGGATTTATGAAAATCCTGCTGAGCTACTTTCTCACCACTCTGGGTGGTTTGTTTTGAATGACATCATCTGTCAAGATGTGGCGCTGTCACAGGATTACCAAAGGAACCACTAGGTGGAGCACGTGACTGTGATTCACCGTTGGCAGTGAGGCTACTGCACTTTTGAACAAAGTGTGAAGGATACAGGCTGCTCAAAATGAATACTGATAATATAACATGAAGCTGATATTTCATTCTTCTACGACTGGTTAATTTTAATACCACATGTATAAAAGGGGACTCTCATTTGTATTTTCTTCCGTTTTTCTAGCTTTTTATCTCTCAGTTTGTTTGAGGAAAAACACCAAATAAGACAAACCTTTAGACATCCATTTGTGTGTTTTTGTGGGTGTGAGGTGTGAGGTGAAACACTGTTCAGATATGTATTATCTCACACACAAAGACAAACACAAACACCTGCCCTGCTGTGGGTGGAGGAGCAGGAGAAGGAGGTTTTTGGAAAGGGGGTGAATCAAAGACGAGACTCGTGTTTCCGACGAAATCTCTCCGTCTGTCTGCATCGCTCTCTCTCCTGTATCTCTGCTTTCTCTCTGTTGATCTCCTGAGTGACACTTGCCATTATCCTGCAGGCTGGCGTCGTCTTGGCAACCTAATCACCTGATATCTAGGCCTGCTATTAACCTGCGATCAGCCAGTCTCACAGTATCTCTGTTGTTTAATTCTGCCGTTTTATCAGGATTTTGGGCACTTTTTAACGAACGGAGCACCTGATGGTATTGACGTCATTTCCGCACGTGCAGGACGGCATTGCCGTTGCTCGATAGCCGTTGTAGACTCTGGACTGCGAGCAATGCTTTAATCAGCTTAGCCTGGCAGCACAGCGATAGCTCAACGGCATGAAAATGAAAGGCTTTGTGTCATTCTATCAAAGACTCTGCACATCCTCGGAACAGCGATTTCTCTCCATATAACCAACCGCCACCCATCCATAACATATTCGGGTAATTAATCTAATCAGCAATTTTTACATCATGCTCAGTATAAGTGGCTCACTGAGCAAATAATATGGATTTCATGCTCTGTGGCAGTGGTGGTGACATAACTGCGTATCAGTAATGAGTCATGTTGGGTCTGGTGAATGTGTGTGTGTGGGGGGGGGGGTGACGTCATGTCATACCGGGATCTGTCCCTTCCCCATGATGCGGTCTGCGCTCTCTCCATCATCTTTGTTCGGCTTGGTCTTGTTGTAGCACTTCTCATAGCAGAGCAGCCTCAGGGTCTGAGAGCCCTCCAGCTCAATCTCAAACTCCTTCGGGGAAGAAAAAGAAGATGTTTGTTGGGAGATTACATCTCATTCAAGGACAATGACAACAATGGAGACGGAAATAACAACAAGAATGACAATAGACCCCGAGAAAAAAAATCTGCATCCACCCTACATCTTAATTTATACATCCCACCACACAGCTGACCAACATTCCCTGTACTTATGTACAGGGGCGCTCTGCATATGTTTTGCACGTCGTTCTGTGGCTCACACTGTGTTGGTTCACTGAGCATTTGGAGAGATGTGAGTCATCACCAGCAGCTCCTCATTAGTTGATATTATTTCCACTTTGCTGAGCAAAATCCTCAAAGGGTCTTTGGGTCCTCTCCTCTGCCCTGCTAACCTCCAACATCCAGCTGTGCCATCAATGCAATCGTGTTTGTGTGTGTATGTCTGCTTGCATGCGTACAGTGTGCGTACACGTGTGGTTTTGTTACATGTTCGCAGGGGCTTACTCGAAGATGGCCAGCTGACTACTGATTACAGGACCAGATGTCAGATACATAACAGGCAGCACAAACTGTACCAAGAAGTAAATGTGCATGTAAACATTCCATCATTAACTTTGGAAGGCCTGTTGGTTGCAACGTAGACATTACATTGACTCATCAACCGACCGCTATATTATGTACAGTATAAAGACTCTGCAGGGACATTTCCTTCCAACCGGAACATGTACAGTACAGTCTCTTACCTCGTTCCATTTGGGTTCAGTAGTGTATCGATACACTCTCGTCTTGGCTTTACTTGAAAAGAAGCCAAATGAATCCACCTCCAATGTGCAGTAGAGATCTGGTAGAAAGGGGAGCATTGAAAACATATGACATTTCTATGGCTACTGAATTGATATTTGTGGATGCATGACAGTAGCAATTTAACTGGCTAAATGTTATCCCCAGAAAGCAAAATAGGAATAAGTCACGTATAATTTGTCCAAATGTTTTAATGTTGGTGTTTTTGCGACTCAGTAAATATACCAAACGACAATTTAAAAAATGTAAATTCCTGCAAATTAAACCAAAATCTAAGTAGTGAAACTTGTAAGATGAACCTAAATTAAAGTCTGATGGAAACACGTACTTCTAAAAGCCTCCACCAGAAACACCCCCCCCCCCCCCTGTAAAATGCAGTTTTCCACTGCTCAGTGGTCAAATTAAAATTGTGCTTTCTCAGTAACTCATTTTGTCTGATTATATATATTTTCTGTTGTGTGCATGAAGGCTAAAGGTGCGTGACTCACTCAAGCTCTGTTTGAGGCCGGAGGCAGAGTGAACGATTACATTCAGGAACCCGTGGAGACCGGGGGATTCATCCTCTGGAAAAACAGTCAGAGAAGAAAAAAAAGATAGCGAGAGGGGATTATAAAAGCATGCAGATCTCTGTTTGTTTTGGAGCAGAATCAAACATGGAAGGAAGGGATAAAGCAGCCGTGTACAGCACAAAACACGTGGCTTAAACCTCTGTGCAATTTTTGTCCTCATCTGAATCTCAACTATCATTAATCAAAAACATTTCTTTCCAGGACAATTTTCCGCGCATTTGAACAGAGCTGCCAGACAAGACATGTATGCAGAAAAAGAATATAATGTGTAACCACACATCTATACATAGAGCCCAAAACAGTGAATCATTTCACTGTGGAAATATCTACTAAATCAAATAATCATGTAGCATTTTAATTAAAAAGACTGCCCATGGTTGCCATCTGCTGGTCCCTCACAAATTATTTTTTGCAAGTATCTATAATGCATTTTAGACATACATTACATGATTATACTGCATATAGTATATGCTTATAATGTATTTAAAAAAAGATTATAATGTACTACAACTATGGGAATTATAATACACTATGATCCTTGTCAATGAGTGACCAGCAATGAAGTATTTGGATACTTGATCTTATAAGTCATTATAAAATGCTTTATGTGTTATGATGATCGTTATGAGGCAATATGTATATCTTAGGTTGCTTATTGCTATAATTATACAGTACTATAAGCAGATTATAATGCATTACCGGTGTGTTTATAATGCATTATAGACATGAGTTTCATTGAAAGTGTTACCACAACTTTCAAAAGAAGAAAATAGTAGCTTACCTTCTTTGTTGATGCTAAGTGGAATGTGGTGGACAGTCTGCAGTTTGACACAGGAGTTGGTCAACATTTGCAGCTCCATGGAAGTCAAGGAGGAAGTTTTCAAACCTTGAGGGACGACAATAAATGTTGACTGTAAATGACATTGTATATTGGTCTCTCTATCTCCTTCACAAGGTTGTCGGTTTATTAGTTGCTAATGTACACGTATCCACATTTAGCCTAAACGTTTTGTGTAAAGTGTCTTGGATGTTCTTCGCAAATAAGAAGAAGATGTTGTCTGACAGGACATTTTATAGGACACTTACATTTCTTCTGCTGTTCCTTCATTATCTCCCTCCACTCTGCACGTTCATAGTCAGACGAAATCAGGAAACTGTAACCCTGAGCACAAACACATACACAAAATGGCTGTTATTACCTCAAAGATTAATGTGGGGAGAGGCAGATTAAAAAGAAACGTGTCATCTGTGCAAACATATAATATCAACACTCATGAATCCGCCTCCAGCTAGCTTTAACAGATGGAAGATATCACACAGAAACTGTTACAAGAAAGTCCAAGTATGATAAGCTAGGGGATATTGTGCTTCATGGGAATAAAGCGGAGGACGACAGAAATGCAGTAAAATGAGACGAACAGATGAAATCTGGAGAAGGAAAGCCTACGGGGGGAGCAGTGGGAGGATGGTGATGAAGTTGGAGAGTGTTATCACCTTGCCGTTCTTGTTGTAGACCCTGATGGGCAGGCTCGGAGACGTCAACAGGAGCAGAGACTCCTGTTCAGACAGCTTCTTCCTCAGACGGTCAATGACTTTTGAACCCTTGTTGCCTCTCTGAAATCACAGCGGTGAAAACGTTTGACGGTGTGTTTATGCGTTACCTTGATCACCTTATATTAGAAACATTCTGTATCCAATAAGCATGAAACACTTTAATAATCCCAGAGGCCAAACTTCAAATTTCAAATGTCAGACTTTTTTTTTTCGTAGTTCCTGAACATATTTTTGCAAAACAGTGTTCATCGACGCTACCTTCTCTCTCTGAATCTCACTGCGGAGGTGTGAGATCTTGACCTTCATGGCGTCAAGCTCTTCGTCGGGGACCTGGGGGATGGTAAGGGGCTCGGTCTCCTCGGGGCCCTGGAAGGTCAGCTCAGTCAGGGGAATGTACCACTTACTGTCATACTGCTGGTTTTTACTGTATTGGGAAGAGGAGAGGAACAAAAAGAGAAGGGATGGATGGTGAAGGGTGAGTAAAGAAGATGGATGTGAGGGAGGAGTGGATTGATAAAGATGGATCAAAGATGTGGATGAATGGGGGGGAAGGTGACAGTGGAAAGGGGAGAATTAATTCCAACCATTTTCTGCACTATCAAACTACTGCATTGTTGGTAATCTATGCATTTTGGGGATTTCACTACGGCTGCTAAGATACAAAAAACTGTCATTTGCAATGTTTCTTACCCTCCGATCTGTTTCTTCAGCTTGGCGCAGAGCAGCAGATCAGTGAAGAGGAAGACATGCCGCAACTTCCTGGCGCCCTCCACCAGCTCCACCATGAAACTGTCCCTCAGAAGCTGACGGCTCTGTGACGACAACAAACAACAGCGGTTGGTCAGTAACACTGTTACAACATATATTGGTGCCGCATCCCGAAGCTGTATTCCTTCTCTCTTTTACGAGCGTGACAAAGAACAGAGTGGAGGCAAGGAGGGAGCCAGGGAGACTATAGATTTAAGTTTCTCTTGGTGCTCCTTCATAAAAAAATGTCCGTTTTACCTAATCATCCGTGACAAAGCTCATGTGCAACCGAATAATGTTCATTCAATACGAACCAAATCATTACCTCAAAAGTGTGGAGGGTCTTGCATTCATTTGCATTAATTACACTAATCACCTGGTAAATGCTTTTGTCATATTCTGGTTTGATAATCCAGGTTGTAGAGGAATGAATGAGGTAAAGGCAGACTGGGAATTGCTGATGTCAGACTATGTAATGAGATGTGTAATACTGTCATTTGCCAAAAGGGGACAGTGATGTCATTTTCCAAGTAAGAAAACACATTTGGACTTGGAACAATAAAACACGGAGCAGAGAAATGGCAAACCACAAATCAGTAGTAAACGACCCACCTTCACGAGCTCATGACACGGGTTTTACTTGTGGTGCGGAGTATAAACGGTTAGGCAGGAGAGGTTTACTGTTAAAACTGACAATACAATAACATTTTGTATTTGAACTACGCAGGCAAACAAAGCAGGTAGGATCTAGTGAGGGAAGTGACCTCATAAATACACAGTATAGTACATTTTTACCCTTGCTTTTGTTCTTTTGACTGCACACATGATGCATTGTGGAAACAAATCAATTTCAAAAGTCAAAAATGTGTGTTTTTAACATTTGAAAAAGTGTCTGCATAATTTGGATTAGTCACCCACGTTGACTTGGACCCATCTGTCTAAGCTGATATTTTGTTTTAATTACAAAATGCATTTTGTTCGAACAAACAAATAATTGAATTCAGCGTTAATTATTAAAGAGGCGGTGCTGCAGCGGACAACACTTGAGGAGCAGGTTTCTTGTCAGTAAGAAATAGCCACAAGCGGAATGGCAGCTCATGGGCTATAACATTACCAATATGCAGAAATAAGGGGTTTTACAGTCCATCTACTGCTATACAAACCAAGCAAATCAGAGAATACAGTTGCCACCAAGATTTGCTTTCCACTTTTAAAGCATGTTTTACGTTATAAACAAAATCTCTTTTCTTCGCAGGGCTTCCTATTCACTTCCATGTTGTTCCAGGGGCCACAGCAGCACCCCACCTAGCCAACCTTACATCAACGCCCTCTCGGCAAGGCCTGACATCACACTTGTTCAGAACCAATCACATCCCTATCTTCATCTTTGTGCCCTCCCCTCTCCTGTCCCCTTCCTCCTCCCACCTGCATCACGACCACACAGCAGCAGAACACACTGATGCTTGTGTAGGAGAGGTTTATGTGCTTACAAAACCTGACCGGACGTCTGCTGGTAAAGGACCATTGCCGTGTCAGTCGGACGCTTGTGCATGATGGAGAGGGTGAAGTGGGGGGGGGGGACAAAAGACAGAGTGAGCCTGAGAGTATATCAAAAGGAAAGTAAGTGGCTTCAGGAAAATGGAGAGAAGGACAAAGTAAGGAAAGAGACAGAGTAGCTATGGGATACATGTCACGCCGCAGTTTCTTACTGTACTGATACCAAAACCATGTGACAGCCCCACTGCAGTGGTCTATTTGGCATATTTCTCTAATGGCAACTGTGATGCTGTGATCTGTCAGAGCGCACACAACATCTAATTTCCGGTTTCCAGTTTGTGTTGTAATGCAGACTGAGGTATGATGAAATTGCTCTTCATAAAGAGCCTCTGGTAGGCATTTACTGTAATATCCATCATTCAGTCTCCATCTTTGGGTTTTGGGACTTTGAAGCCACAAGAATGGCACATCTATGAAGTGATTCCACATGCAGTGTAATCTCCTGAGGATATCATCTCACTAGAATATAAAACAAGGCTCTGTCTTGCCTTACTTCTATCAATCTACATGCTGTCATGCTGGTCTATATTTAGGGCGAGTACAGTAGTTAGAATGAAACATTGGTCACAATGTGCCGCTTGGTTTTGGCATGTTACTCAAATACAACATTAGGAATGAGGCATACTGGAGCTTATGCTATACTGTGAAGCTATACATGTATATGAAAAGCACCAATTCACCGTCAATGTACAGCACACCAGCACTGTGATCCAATTGGGCGCTGTAATGTGATCGCGGATTTAAGGTTCAAAGGGCATTTAATCCATTGCCAATTACATTCAGCAGATTAAACTTCCATATGTAATATATAAATAGATATAGAGACTCCACAGACAGAGCAGCGCCGTTAGGCACTTTGAGCTAAATTCTGACGTTAGCATGCTAACATGCACGTGATTGCAATGTCAAAGTGTAGATTGTAATGTTTGTTAGAATGCTGACATGTACTAATTAGCAATAAACACAAAGTAGCCTACAGCTGAGTACAGTATTGTAAAAACCTAGCTATGACGTTGGGTGTGGCCAGAGGTTCAAGAGACTTACAGTCTACCTTTCGTCCCACAGAGGCCAGTGCAGCTGTGTTTTTACTCCTTCAAAAATCTAGTTTGTATTTAATCTTAAATTATTATTTTTTCTATGGATGGTAATCGGAGAAGACAACACAAATTCTGTTTGTTGAACAGAAAGTACAAAAGCTTAAGAAGGATTACTATACACAAAGTACCCCAACTGACAAACTACAAACACTGACTCATGCTCATCTCATGAAAGAGAGACAAAATAAAGAGAGGGATAACAGCTTGATTTGGGATGTACAGGCTTCAAACTGTGGAAGTAAATGGGAATCATTTGAAGGTACAAAGCAAGACTGGACGTTAGAATACTGCGACACAAAAGCATCTGTTTAACCTGCACAATGAAATATGGCATTAAAAACCCTTCACAGAGGTTTTGACTCCATCAAATCAGAATGAATGTGTTTCTGAATCAGATACTGCACAGAAAACATCTCCAACAATAATAGCCTAAATAATGCTGTTCTCATGAGTTATGTTATTTTAATGCTGAATAAATGCTTTGACTTATTCCTCTGAATGCCCGCAGATATTTTTTCTTGTTTAATAAAGGTTCATATTTTTATCTTCGAACGCAGACACATATTCCAGATTCTACATCAGTAATCTGATAAATATGAAAATGTGCTTTGCTCTGCTACTGAGGGGAAAAGACATCCTTAACAAACCAGCTGTCTCAGCGCATCAGATGACATTTTCACGACATTAATACAGCCAGTCGGAGAAATTTGACTTTCTCCATTTCTCATAATAGCTGACCGCAACATCAGCAGCACCAACGTGGAAGGAGAACGACGTGAGGCAGAGCGAGCTGACAGCACAGAACGCAGATTAAATATTGACCATCTCTTGGAGGAGCCTTCGCTGAGAGCGTGTGCGTGAGTAATGGCATGAATTTACAAAAGATCCATATTTATTTTTAGAAGACACGCTTGAAGGGGTTCCTCGGCGCTTGTGTGTTTTTGCTGTTGTGTACAGTGTGTGTAAAACAATGTGTGTATATGGGGGAGCCAGTTTGTGTTATGGTAGAGTGAAGGACAGACATACAGACACTTGAAAGTGGTTGGCATTTCTGCCCGAAACACACACACACACACACACACACACACACACACACACACACACACAGTGGAGCACAGGAGCACATCTTTCCCACAGGAAAACAAAGCGGAGCGAGGAGGTGAATTGAGATTTAGGCAGCGCCATCATTTGCATTTTAATTAAGCAGCTTCTGTTTGTCCCCTCCCCTCTTCTGGCTGGGCCGTGGCCTCTGGGGCCCACTTGTGCTGCTCTCGCATGCCTCCACTAAACAAACCACAGGTTACTCACTACTGTGTACACATGGAGGGTAAGAGTGACACTTCAGCGCTCCCTGAATCCTCTTATTTTCCGGTCACATTATAATGGCCTCTTTCTTATCTTCTTATCTTAACGTTTTTGAGCCCAGTGTCGCTACCGATCGCTAAGGCTAGCAACCTTCTGTAAAAATGAAATAAACATAATTTTGGCGACACTCATCAAATTTTTGTTGACAAAACATGAGTAAACAATAATGAGGGCAAGCCCTCATTATTGCCTTAATGTTCACAGACATCGTGAAGAGGTCAGAGAACAGATTTAGCTTCAGCAGAGCGACAATTTAAGAGGGTGAGGGTGCGCTGACCTGGTAGATCAAATCATTTGATCTTTTTATGTAATTACAGATATTGAAACAGCATTACGAACACATCTTCTCTACTACAAGTGATTAAAGTATTATTTTGTATTATTTTTGGCTGAAGCTATCACTTGATTTACGCATCATCCTCTTCATTAAATGTAAGACATCATCTTCTCAACTTTCCAGGTAACGACAGTCTTTTGAAGCGAGTTATATGTTGCAGCTCAGTTCCCAAAATGTGGACAAAAACCTCAGGCATATTATATACTCTGAGCCTAAGGTACGATATAATGAGCTCCATTGATTTACACGCGCTGCTTTCATGTATCCATAATAAATATTTGATGACTGGTGTGGAGGTCTGGACGAACTGGGATGGAACTGGAGCCTGCAGGGATGGGAGGGGAAGTGTGTGTGCCCGTGTGCGTGTGCATGTTAAAAGACAAACGAGAAAGAGAGCGAGTGAATGGAACAGAGAGCAGGAATGTGTGTGTGTGTGTGTGTGTGTGTGTGTGGAGAGAGGGTGGGGTAATGACCCCACTGTGAGCAGAGGGTGGAGCCGTCACAGCCTTTTCCCTCGTTGGCTCCCACCCTCCATTTATGAATAATTTACTTGGAATCTGCCGGTCTGAGCGGACCGATGGCTCATTACAAGGCATTATGTACGGCAGTGTCACGCAAGCTATCAATCAAGAGGCGTCCATTCGTGTGAGTCAAGTCATCTCCGGAGATGACAGAGACAGCAGGGGGGGGTAGGTTGTGTGTGTGCATGTTCGCGTTAGGGGAGATGGAGGGATGGGAAGCCACAAGAGAGACACAGAGCAAACACAGAATCACCCTCAAGTAGGCAACCCTGGTATGACCATATAAGGGCATGGGCTCTGCTTTAGGCTGCAGATTGGCGGCTCCTGTACACTCATTCGGCAAAGACTTCATGGTTATTGAGAGGGCGGAGTTATGACATCACCATGCTCAACATCAGAGCTGGAAAGAGTTGAACTGATGATAAAAATGACTATTGTCTACGTCTGTAGAGCGGGTTGTATCACCTTTGAGTCTTATTTTTGTTGAAACAGTTAATCAAATTTATTAAAGGTACAGTCTGTATGAATCAGACAATGATGCATTATTATTTGCTCCATTTCATAGTCATGATTTCAGAGATGCACTAAGACAAAAACATTTTAAGCCAGAACAAAACATGCCATAAAGGCGTTGTCAGGTCTTCTAGTAACCCAAAACGACTTTGTCTTAGTTCAGTAAATTAGTACGCACTACAGCCAAGTAACATATCAATCAGCTTATTAGCTGTCTGAAGAAGAGCATGCCAATCAGGTGTAAAACAAGGCAGCAAAATGTGGCTCGTCTCGAGTCATCCAATGTTTGGTAAATCTCTGAAGGCTCACCTCTCCCTTCTTGACAGTCATAGACTGGCGTCGGGGCGTCGTCTCCTCATTGATGCTGGACAGGAAGTTCTGGGAGATCCGCAAGGCGTCCTGCAGAAGCGGGTGGTCCGGGTGGCTGGTGGGCGTGTGTTTGAGCAAGTCCTGGAGTACAGCGGTAGATGTAGAAATATTAATTTTGTCCAGCTAAAAGAACACATATTTAGGTATATATATATATATATATATATATATATCATTTATTTTCCCTTGAATCCAAAAAAGGAAATGTTTAAAGAAAGTATAAAGACTTGAAGAGTCAGATACTCTTCCTTTGACCCTTGAGGTAAAAGCTCCCCCAGGAGACCGAGTAGTCAAAACAAGGTTTAGCAATAGAGGCATTTACTAAAACATTTACTAAAATATCCCTGCTTGGCGCTTCAGCACTCCCTCTTACTTACGTGAAGTACCAATGTGCTGCGGGTCACTCGGTCCACTGGTTTATACAGCAACGCTGTGAATGAGAAAGGAGAGAAATCAGACTGAATTGTTTATACTCTATGTCTGAATTATGACAATATGCTTCATGTACACCATTTAATAGATGGGAGTGAGTGAAAACCAGCATGATGTGGCCGACCTTCTAGAGAGTTCTTGGCTGTCTGGTCCTTCGAGTCCTTTGGGCTCCTCACCTTCAGGTTCTGTTTGGAGACAAAATGTAGGTCGAGGAAAACCCTTTTAAAAAGACCTTTAAAAAAAACACTTCAGTACAGTTAATCCATATGAAAACATAGTGACATTATTATCCTTCCTCAAGCACTGAGGTCATCCATTCCCAAATTAATTATGCCCTCCTCAGCAGAATTTCCCGTCACCATCTCGCTCAGATGGCTCGGAGTCATGCATCATTACTTTGGCCATTAACAACCCTCGATGATGAATCCCCCATCCTGCATGTAGACACCAGCCTCAACGCTAACTGGTAGGCCTCATAAAACATTGAAAAGTGAAGTCAGAATATGTACAAAAAAAAAAGCTCAAAGACTTAGCTAGAGGTGTACATTTGCTTCGTATGAATATAAATACTTTGGTTAAATATGCCTCCTGCAATGAGTAATATTTAAAGTGATGAAACCTTTTTAAAGGCTGCATCTGAACCCATTTCTGTAGCTGCTGGACAAAAAGAAAAAAGCTGTAATATCACTTTCACAATTCCCAACCTCATTAGATTGGTTAAATATAACACTGCTAGGAATGTAGATACGTTTAAAATCAGCCTGCACAACTAGATTTGAGGCATGAGTGTTTTTAAATATAGTTAAAATAAATAAAAATAATAATAAAATAAATTATTGTGAGGCCTTGAAGCTGTCGGAACTTGTGTTTCGGGACAATATAAATATACAAATGTATTATGCCGTCACTGCTCATATATGATCTGTGAAGGTGATACTGAGCTCAGATTTTTCCTTGTCAGTGATGAGAATGAGACCAACTATCCTCTGCACTGTCCACCATTTAACTGATGCACACACACACACAACACACACACACACACAGACACACACACACACACACGCACACACACACACGTGTAACTGAACACACGTATACACACACAGAAAACTGCCTCTGGCTGCATTTCTATAGAAATATTCAGCAGAACATGCACAGTTAAATGAAGGGAAGTGCTAAAAGCTGCGTGGGTGAATAATGGCAGAGCGTTTTGTAAGTACATCGCATCAGGGACAAAACTGTACATTGCATCAGGGACAAAACTGTTAAGCAGCTTTTAGAACAGCTCCTTTCCCTAATAACACATCATTTAACACTCTGCTGCAAGTCAGTTATGCTCTTTGTCATTTTTGTGTGACCAGATGACACCGCCTCAATCTCACAAACTGTCCAGCTGCAACAAGTCTTTTTTGACAATGAATTAATATACAGCTACACAAGACAAAGTGTTTTATGTTAACATAATAGTAATAACCACAGCAACCACACTAGAGATCTACTATGCCAGACAGCTTTGTGAATTTGGAGAAAGAAAAGTTGCATGTAAATCATAAAAGAGTACAGAAAGAGGATATCTTATATTATATTATATTACAAGAAGCAATTAAGTGTAATGTGATGGTGAAAATCACTCCTGCGATGAATTGAACGTGTACTTATATATCTAAATGTGCTGCACACATAAAAAAAAGACTCAACTGGATGGTATGAAGGAGGTTTGTACGGTGGTGAAATGATCCGATAACTGAGAGATCACAGATTCAACTCCTGCAACAGCTCCGAGGTAGGAGCTAAACAAGTAACGACTTGCTTTTTGTCCAATTCTTTCCCCCACATCTACAGTATAGCTTCCAATAAAAAAAAAACATATTTCTATCCCTGCTTGGTGTTGTTATCCATTCTTTCGTCCATCCTTCTTACCTCAGAGATTTCAGCAAACTGTGTGTTAGCCTGGCAGCACTTCTCCGCGGTCTCCACAGCCAGCTCGTAGTTGTCCACAAACGCTCGGTAGACTCCAAGCTGGCTGGCCTGATGGAGAGAGAGAGAGAGAGAGAGAGAAAAGGAAACAGAGGTTTTTAATGAACATATTGACATATTGAAACGTCAGTGACTGTAATTTTGGAAGAGATTGTTCGTGTTTTTAGCTCATATACAGGCAACAAACTAATGAAGGAGACACATTAGAGAAACAAATGGAGCAGCAGCATAATGTAACCTGCTCAGCACATCTTTGTCTGAACTGTTGTAAAGCCTCCATTTCCTAAAGTTTTGTTGTTTAAAATAAACGTCACAAATGGACAAATCTTTACAATAGACATTATAGAGACCACCTTAAGCCTCTCAACTATGAAAACGCTACATTGCAACGATCAAACGAAACCACCAACAGAGGAAAGACACAAGGTCACAACAACAACAACAACAACACAGTAACCACGGTGCGCCTCACAGCCAGGCCCGTTGCCCTGGCAACCAGTGAGGCCCGGCACCGTGCAGGGGTGAGTAATTAATGATCGGTGTAACGGAGGCTATGAAAGCACATTTAGGAAGCGGGATGGCTGAATAAAACTCCACCAAACGCTGCCTGCCAGCGCTGCCATCCGTCTCGACGGCGAACAAAAGGACAATCAATTCTCAAAAGCCAGAGGAGGAACGAGTACAGTGGAGATGGGTTTTGTGTGTAACGTTGAGAGCCACACACACACACACACACACACCAAATACCCCAGAAAATCTCACCTGAGAGTACTGAGTGTATTAAACATGAATTATTACCTTTAAAGCTCATTATGACCCGTAGCATTGCTATATTTTATATATAGGCCTGTGTGGAGCTTCAGTAATTTGGGCAAATTACTTTTGTCTATGTCAAAGACCAAGCTTAAAGGTAAATTGAGGTTTTAACGTGGGTCTTACTTTCAAATTTCCGGCCATTATTTCTATCTGTTATGATGGCACCGTGCTCATCGCTGAGATCTTGGACCACGGCAACAAGGCTATGACGAAATTCGACAAGGTGACAAACAGGCAGTCAGATGATCTGACAGGTTGTTAACAAGCCGACAGTGTAGTCAGATTATCTAAACCACTGTATTTAGAGGTGGAACCGAAAGTGAGGGTGCCCAAAAGTTGATAATAATCCCTGATTGTGCAGGAAAACTCTTCCTGCACAACTGCGGTACAGTACAGCAGGTCAAAGCTGAAACAGGAAGTGGGTCTGTAAACTCTAATGAAGAGTTGTTTACCACCTTGTGTGATTGAGTGCCCCATTACTGATGGGAATGATGGTTAGAAAAAGCCCCAAGTATGAACCTTTAAAACTGGGGGGCACAGATACTTTACAGCCGTGAGGCACTGGGGCAACCTGCAGCAGTCTGGCCGAGTCAGTGCTTTTATTGTTGATTTCTAATTTGTGGCCTTGTGTGAAGAACTTTCTAATTAGATTAGAAGTGGTCTACAAATAAAGGACTACTACACATCTGTGAGTCAATCACTAGTATTGTCTCAAAGTCCCCTTCCATCCTATTTCAAGGCCCTGACCTTTCTACCATGCCCTGATCTTTGCAGTCATGGGGGGTTGTGAGATTCAATTCTGGCAGGAATGTGGAGTCACAAGTTTTCTAAACATTGTCTACACTTCTCATGTTGTCACTGGCAGTTACTATGTGTAGTGTGTACGCTTAGATCTTTAAAAAAAAGTCAGCGAGCCACCATGAAAGAATCGAACACACGACTGAAATAAGCAGCGTAATAGTTCCAAAAGGGCTCTACAATGCGTGCACATATATCCTACACACTACAGTAGGAAGAAGGAAAGTGGAGAAAGCAATTTTTACAATACTGCAATCCCGTGTCCTGCCCTGGGCCACACAATCTGCACCACAGCGGAGGCCATTCAGAGCGTGACAGTTTGACTGCGGAGAGAGCGGAGAACCCGAATGTCTGGCAGCCACATCCACAGAGCCGCACACATCGCCACGAAGGCTTATCGAGTGTGGGGCTGCAGCTACAGTATCGTAGCTAGAGAAGGACTTTGGGTGATGAAAGAAACTGCTTGGGTGTTTGGATTTCTCAGTTGGGGATTTGTCCTGTGTGAGAGTATGTGTGTAATCCACAGCGGAAAACAACATTACGAAAACAGCCTCATGACAGACTACGGCCATTATACGAGAAGGATGGATTTAGCCACTGGGTTTGTAAGGGAGTTCTAACAGACTAGATATTTTCTTACACAGGAGTAAAGCGCTGTTTATTCTGCAATGATATGAAAAGACAGAGCATAAGATCCTTTATTTGCTACAGCTATGCTGGCTGCGCTATGTAACCAGGTGTTGTAGATCCAAAATCTAACATGATTCGACATCTACATGTCCAATTTATCATCTGTGATTTATCCAAAAACCTGGATTTGGTAGATTGCTGCAATTAAAATTGACGAAACCCAGGAACAGCCGAGGGGGAATCAAGGATGTGTCAGCAAAGCAGTTATCAATCAGTTAAAGTAATTGTCCCACACCCAGACACATCTTAGTGAACCTTTTCGTCCCACAACATAGTTTGTTCAATTATCTTTTCCACATGCGTAGGATGGTAGACAAGCAGATTTAGCCTATAGTGGGCTGTAGGAATGAGTCCTAAAACCCCGGAGAGAGCTGGTTTCCTTGTCAATGGGTTTTTGGTTAGATGCCTGAAATTAGGTCTGCTGTTAACACACGCTCAGGAGATTTTCAGATTTTGTTCCATGACTTAAAATATCTCACGCGTGACTTTTGACGCTTTTACGTGTCTTAAAAAAGGCAGTTGCTTACAAGTGACAAAATGAGACAACTAAATGTCATGACGTTGAACACTGGCCCAACTTTAGCCTAGTGGTGGTGATGTCAAGTCATGTGACCGTGGTGTTGTTCGTTTAAAGCATAACGTCATCTTTACTTCTACCGATTGCATTCACTCTTCAAAAATCATAAAAGTGGTGTTCCTTTATGAAGATGACCATGCTTGAACAAAGCGTGTAAGTATCGTCAACGTTTGTTTGCCACAGAGCTTATTTTATGCAATAATTCAATATCCCAAAGGAAAAGTCCCATCGGCTTTATGTCGAGGGAACCAGTGCGATGCTAACTTCCTGGTTGGCCTACAAAAGTATGTCATGCCTTCAGCGCTCTATTCTCTGACACATTGAATGAACCTTAGAGAAACGTCGTCACTGGGGGAAAAAACAGAGCAAAGACCAATCTTTATGTTGGACGTCTGAGGCCAAATAAAGGATCATTCTTCTATAGATTAATAGAATCAGCCTTTTTTTTGGTCCTCCATCTCTGAACCAGTTTATCCATCTGCCTTCATGGTGTAAAACCACCACTTTGTTACTGTGCATGTTGTGCGTGTCTACGAAGAGCAGGAGTGTGATTTAGCCCTATTTCCAGCCTTCAGACACTTCTTCAGACACTCATATAACCTGTCAGTGACGCTTTGCCTCTTCCTCTTTTCTCCTCTTCCTTGTTCTGATGTTTTATGATTCCTATATCCATCTGCTCCCCTCACAGACTTCAGAGTCATGGTGAGACAGCTCTATCAGAGCAGCCTAAATCTACTTGCCTCCCCGACTCTCATCCTCTCTCAACCCTTCCTCGCCCCACTCCTCGACTGTATCGCCTCCTCTGCTCTCATCTGATCTCGTCTTCCCTCCCTCTTCACCTCCTAACGGAACGGCTGTCATGTAGCATTTTCTTTCCCTTTTTGATAGACTCAGCGTCTTCTCCTCCTGACTTTTATTGACGTCTGTCTGGGGAGAGGGAGAGAATGCGGCAGAAACTGTGTGAGCATGTGTTCCTTTACGGTTTACCTACATCACAACCATGACGTCACTTCTTTGTGGGGCAGTTTTGTTTGATAGAAAAGCTAATGTAACAGTGAAGCAGTTTTTAGGAGGGAAATATATAGACAAGCTTTTTAAGTAATTATAAAAAATGGATTTTGGCAAATGAGTCATTGGCGGTAAAAGATACAAATTAAATCCTAATTTCTTTGCAAAATCCCAATTGGAGCGTCTTGAGATTAATTCATAAGAGTGCGTGTGCGTGTGCATGAGTGTGTGTGAGAGAGAGAGAGAGAGAGAGAGAGAGAGAGAGAGGGGCTCCTATTTATAGCAGCTTCTTCAGGACACAAAGCACACAGTGCAGTGATGGCCTCAGCTGCCTGAGGCAGAAAGGCGGCATTGTGAAACACGCCTGCACCTCCGTCTGTGTGTGTGTGCGTGCATGTATGCGTGTGTGTTCGAGCATTCGAGCGAGTCTGCGAGGGAGAGAGAGAGAGAGACCCAGGGAAAGTGAGGGAGGCACTAGTGGGAGAGGAGCAGTATTTCAGAGAGAATTAACAAATGACTCATTGTGGGTTAATTGACCCATTGTGAAAATGATTAAATAGACCCAGTGTACATGTGGCCCAGACATCCTTGGCAGAAACTACTGGAGGGAAGAGAGACAGCAAGCGAGCGGCTGTTGAGGAGGAAATAGGAAAGAAAGTGCGATTCAGATTCAATTTGTCCAAATTTAAAATGATAAAGAAGAGCATCAGTAGAAAAATCAAATCTACGTTTTTGTTATTGGTTTATTATTGAATTATGCTGAAAGATTCTGCTTCTGAAAGCCTCCCAATTCAAGAAACAACGTTACTGTGAATTATTTCACTCCGGCACAGTGCTTTTGCTTTGGGTCTGCGTCCACATGTCTTTTCTGATACCGTCAACTTTTGTGTGTGTCCAATGTTGTCACTTAGATTAAGGGTAAGGTCAGACATCTGCTATCATGGGTACAGACACACAAACTACAACCCCAAAACGCCCCAACCCCGTCGACTAATCATTTCTTTCTCTCACCAGTTTCTGGAAGAGGTCTCCGACTCTCTGGTGGTGGCCCCACTGCTGAACGCGAGGAAAAAGTCCGTCGTAGAACTCCCTGTGGATCTCGTAGAGCTCAGGCACTTTGAAGAAGATCGTTTCTATCTGGGCCACTGTGAGCACAGGCTGCGAAGTTGTAGCAGCGGCCTTCAGGGGCTTCATGGGCTGAGAGGGACAAACAGAGGAGATGGAAAAAGTTGCTTTTGTGGGGCATCTTTGTGTTAACTGTGAGGACTTCAGATAGTCATTACTGCAATGGTTTGTTGTCTTTATGACTCTTCTCTAGTTGCACGACGGTTCTGGATTGTCAAATTATCATTTAAATGGCATAAAAGTAATAAGAAGTTAAGTTCTTATGGAAAACGTGTTCGCAAACAGTCCTCCACTATGTTCTATCTACTTTCATAACACCCAACTCGGTGTCTCTTGTCTTAAAACATAAAAAATAAATCAATTTATTTGTTATTTATTTGGTTTGGCTATTTCGAAACTTTGATTGTTGTAATTTGTAATCTATTTGTGTTACTTACACATTTTGCAGATGCATTTAACGACACTGAATTAAATTAAGTGCGTGAATTTATCGTTAAATAATTCCATACCTAATACTCAATTTGCCTAATCAATGGACTTAATGCCGCAGTCATTACATTCTCCTGTATAGTATGGCTGGATGTAGTGTGTGTGTTCTCACCAGCAGCAGGGCCTCCAGGTGACTGAGGTATGTTTCCTCGGTGGCCAGGATCCCAGAGAGGACCCACTTTCTCATCTCCAAACCTTTTTCCAGGTCACATTCAGTCTGTAACAAACACACAGGCATGTAATAGTAAAGCTAAAACAATATGCAACAATACAATATAATGCACAACAAATAATCCAATCCTACACGTGCCCACTTTGCTTTTTAACTTACTCTTTAAATCAGCCTTTTCTGTTTTCACACTGCATCATTTTGTGCCTGAGGCATGAAGAACATTCAAAGCATCATATTGTTCCTTACATCAGTTAATATTTGTAAATCCCAAATTGACGGGCTCCTAGTTCTTAGCGGAGCTTGAAAACCTCTGCAGTGTTGCCGTTTGTGAGGGCCACAGTCTGCAAAATCAAACGGCAACAATCGCACCTTGGAGAAATCCTCCCCGCTCTCCTCCCCATTCCCCTCAGCCCACCGAAAGCTCACTGAGGACTACGGACATGAAAGAAAACAGAGAGACAGAGAGATTCCTCGGGCTGTCTTGTTTAACCATGAACTCTGAAATAACACAAACAGGCAGGGTCTCCCATGGGAGCGAGGTTGGCGTATAAGTATGTGTCTGTGAGAGAATGTGCAAGTGCCGGGAGCGCACACACACACACACACACACACACACACACACGCACACACACACACACACACACGCACACACACATAGACACAGACCGTGAGCCCAGGTTGGGACGTGGAAACATCCAGTCCTTCAGGCTATGAGGAGGAGGAAAGAGAGGAAACAGGGAGGAAGGGTGAGAGAGAATGACAAAGAAAGAAGAGGAGCAGAAGAGATGGAGAGCAAGATAGGTTCAGTATAATTAAGAGAGGGGGAGAGAGAATAAAGAGGGAAGAATATCTGACATGATGAAGGGGAGACAAAGACAGAGAGTAGGACTATATATTAAGAAGAAGCGAGGCGACATATTGAAAGCTTGCAGCTGCACATTCTGTTTCTCTGCCTTTTTGGCTGTCCTGTCTCACCTTGTCTATCAGGAGCTGTTAAGGCTTCCTGGCTTCTAGAGACCTACAATAAATGGTGTGTGTTTGCGTGGATGAGTGTGTGTGTTGGGTCAGGAGGGTAACAGCATAGAAGACAATGCAGAGAATCAATTTCGTAGTTGATGTGTTCATGTACGTAAATAGAGAAAAATGGCCATAACAATCTTCTTGAAATTGCCTGTTTTGTCTTACCAACAGCCCAAAAGCCGAACATATAGAATTGTTTATGTCTATGTATGTTAAGCCACCTGTAAGCCACTTCTACAACTATATATCTAGACAGCAGGATTCAGGCATTGTATAGATATGTATATGCTAAAATGATGTGCAGCGTTCCTGTGAGCTGCACATGAGTACGTACTGTGAGTGCTTGGATGTCTGTGGGTGTGCATGCATATATTTAAATGAAGGGGTAAATAGGCCTGAAAGCTGTTTCCATGGCCACTGCATAAGCAAATTAAAAATAGCACTCAACATTGAAAGGTAACTGTATGTGGTTACAGCTCTGCCGTAGTTACGATCAATAACCGTTAATCCTCCTGAACTCAGCTTTAAACAAGACGGGTGGATTTAAGATGCTACTTTGCTCAAGCTTCTTAGCATCTCAGCCATTAACTCAATGGGTGTTAAGGCTTTGAATTAGGAAATGTTTTTAAGTGCTGCAATGAAAGATTATTTACATTATTAATTAATCTGCCAATTATTTTCACGATTTATCAATTCTTTTGGTCAACAAGAAAATCATAAAATGCCAAAAACCCAAGACGACGGCTTCATAGGTCCTGTTTTGTCCAAACAAACGTCCGAAAACACAATTGTTGACTAATCTACTAACCGTCTGATCGGTTCAGCCCTCCTCTACTTACTACTATAGTTTGGAGAAATCAGGTGCAGGCCTCAAGTAGAATGGGACAGTATTTAGCGTATAAGCATATTGGCCTCTTCTTCATCTGACGGTTTATCTCGTCTTCAAAAGTAAATACTTTTTACTGCACATCCTCTCTCGCTCTCTTTCTTTGTCTCTCTTTCTCAGGTGAAGCATAAAGGAAATGATTCTGACAGACATGTATTATGCATCACACAGACATGTCTGGGGATCTGAGCTGTTTATAACAGCATCGGAAAAAAAAGCTCCAATTGCTCGTTATGTATAGACTCTAAGACGACCAAAAGTCCCAGAAAGCGGCTCTGGATCTCTCTAACTTAAAAGGGAGAGCTTGGGGCAGTGACGGAGCCCCCCCCCCCCGAGTGTTTGTAAGTTAATGAAAAATGAATGAATCATTGCTGAGCTACAAGTATCGGCATGAGCTATCTGACTTTAGCCTCGCAGGATATGCCCGATGGTAAAAGAGCATGAGAACCACGGGGGTCCATTTGCAGCATCAAGAATATTTGAAGCAAATCACAAGGAGGAAAACTTCAACAATCCAGCCGCATGTTACTGAACTAGCGGAGGCGAGACGAAAGTGTTTATTCATCGCTTCAGACCCCAGACGACTCCCCTAGGAAGTACCCACTTCTCCAGACATATCATCTTTTATTCATCGCTGTAGCAACTAATGAGCCCATCTCTGGGTTCAGACTAAAAGGGGTGTCTGCCTGCCTTTTCATATGAAATGAGACACACTCTTCCTGCTCGGGGTGTATTTGGGTTGGTGTTTCTATGTTTTCACATCCGGTATGTGCAACAGAGTCAACGGAAGCCAAATATTTCACATTTGAGCCCACACAACCCCCCTGTAGTGGTGACTCTGGATGATTCAGGAGTTCTGACTTGCTTCTCATTTGTTTATGCATGGTGGATGATGTTCGTGGGAGATACAAGAGAATAAATACAAACAGTGTTTATTTGCCCAGCGAGCAGACGTAGCTCAGGAGGCGCAGATAAAAACCGAGCAGCAGTTGCGGTTATAACATTATTCCCCATATCTCTCCATGTCTTTCCCATGTCAGCTCTTACAAACTTTCAGAGCAGGTTAGAGATGGAAGAAGTGAGCGGCAATGCACGCCCCTGTTACACACTTTATTAACCGTTCTCATTTTTCATATTCTAATCTCTTTAGCATCCTGTTCTGCCATCCCTCGCTTTCTGAAGGGTCTAATGTGATTGTTTCCTATCTCCACATGTCTGCTAAGTAATGGGGTTGTCTTAGAGTTACCCAGTGCTGCAGGAGAAAGACAGTTTCTTTTTAACTGCTTATTTAAATTGCACAGCAGTGATAGACAGAGTTGGTGTCTGCAGGTCTTTTTTTTTTTTTTGATCGGCTATTTGCGATACAGCATCACATCATGCCGTTGACTGCAAGGAAACAAGCTGTGCGATGAGTGAATTTTCATTACAGATGTGATGGATAATATTAAAGGAGATTTCATTCTTTCCACGCCTCCAATTCTACTGAGTCTTCTAAAGGTTTTGCGCTGGTCCAGTAGGAAATGACCTCCCTCCCCCTTCAGGTCTTGGCATCGAGGTGCGATGTCAGACAGGGTGAGGGAGCATTCTAGTATAACTATAACACAGTATAAATGTGTGGAGGAATAAATATAAATCAGGAATCTACAGGAACAGAGGAAAGGGTTTATGGCTTAAAGGGAATTCTGGGGGTGCCCCGGAGGCCACTAACCATAAACTGCAATGTCCTTGATGTGAATCCAGCCAAGTACCATTGTTGCATGTCGTTCCCCATCTCTCTCTCTCTCTCTCTCTCTCTCTCTCTCTCTCTCTCTCTCTCTTTCAATTCTCCTCATGTTTGTACTGTCATATATCTAGTAAAAAGCATTAAATGCCATAGAAAAATACATAAAAAATGTGAATTCTGTTTAACGTGGAGAGGGGGGAAAAGCTGACTCTGACTGTCCTAGATTGACCTACAAGTATATGTCACATAATAAAACATACGCGGCCAGTGTTTTTGCAAAGTTGTGAAAAAAACCCCATTACAGCACAGTCCTCACACTTCAGCTGACTTCTGATCAGTGACCCCACTCGTTTCCCTCTTCACTGCAAAGATTCCGGATATGAGAGAAGATTAAATCAGTAGTATGTGATGACTCATCACAGTGACATCATAAAACCCATCAGCCAATCAGAGATTGTCCGGGCTGTGACTCATCGATTGGAGAAGCAGACTGGGGTGATGTTTGAAGGGCAAATCAAGGATGCTGGTAACTCCGTTTTCATGGCGGTTTTTGAAAGCATGTCTGTCTGCGTGGAGAATTTGTTGAGGGACGATTGTTGTTTGGCTGTTTAGTATTTAACTGGCCGTCCGATGGTGTTACTGCCAACCCTAAACACACACAGCGTCCAGTTTCCTCCAGGATTCTGCCCTTCAAATCATCTTCAATGTGAATTTAACATTCTTGCTGAGAGAAGAGGACGTGTGCATTTCTGTAAAAGGAGCCATTGGCTTGTGCAACCTAAAAGCGTGTGTATAAATTAAAATCCAAGATCAGAGGTCAAAGGTTGGATGCAGCCAAGGGAGTCATCATTTATTGGCAGATTCAAGCTATAAATCAGATAAGACTAGTGAGCAAAGACTGAGGGGGCGGAGTAATACTGCTCCATGAACACTGATGCAATTACTTCCTCCAAGGGCACAGTGGAGAGCGGCAGTATTAGCCTATTACATTCTCCCAAAATACCTCTCTGTCCTAATCAAACATACGGTTCTAAACATGTTCATATGCTGCTACTCACAAATTCTTCGGTGCAAGAAGGAATGGGTAAATGCTTGAATAGATTCTGTCGGTAGCATCCATGTTCATTCTCATCGTTGCTGACACTACAGTTTTGTGTGTATGTGTGTGTGTGTGTGTAGCATTCGTGTGTATCCTCTCCATGGTAACCTTCGATAGCAGCAGACGTCATAGATCACTGGTTTTCTCTTCGCAGACAAGAAAGAGTAAAGGAGGGAGGGGTAAGAGGATGAAGGCAGTGGTGGGGTGATAGAGGTGATAGAGGTAATTCTGCCTAATACCCTGGATGAGAAAAAGCCAGACTCTTAAGGGGGATGAGTTTCTTCCCTGGATGACTGCTTCTGGGGGTTATGAGGCAGGCGATATTGTCCTTTATCCATCCTCTCAAACAGTAGATTTGATTTTCTCATCAACTGACAGATTTTTGACGGATCGGGATTGCTCTATGAATATATTTAGCCCACTTCCTGTGCTGTATTGAGGTCAAACTACATAACTATTGGCCATTGAAGAGTAATTCCAGCCACGTTGGTAGGATTGCACATGCATGTAGTATTACACTTTGAAACAATAGTAAAAAAACAGCATACTCACCGACTTGGAGGATTCTAACGATCCGGAGGAGAGGGTGTCCCGACTGCTGCGGCTCTTGGAGCTGAGGTGCGGAGAAGATGACGGCGAGTCGTCGATGTACGGCAGGATGTCGTGGTGCCTCCGCTGCTCCTCTGCGCGGTCTGCATCGTAACCGTACGTGGGAGGCGTCCCCGTGAAATGACCATCTGTGATAGGGGAGAAAACACAACCTTAAGTTGGCACCTTAAACATTCTTTCAATCACCTTTGACGCAAATCACCAAATTAATGCAATTCAAGCTTTCTGCACTCAGTCTTGAAAGGGACAAAGGGAGCTAAAAAACTGACATTTGGAGATGTAAACACCATCATTTCTTTTAAGAAACACAACTTTAGAAAGCCTCAATCTAACCAAAGGTCCATTAAAGTTGCCTGTGCCTTTACAAAGCACACTGGGTAGATTCTGCACACAGAAGGCGAGGAGTTAATTTTCGAAACACTAATTAATGCGATTCTAGAAACTGAGGCACACAAAATGAGTTCCCCTCGGCATCTTTGTTCATGCACTCATATACAAACATAAAGCTCGGCGAGAAAGCACTCGAAGAGGCCGACTACAAACTGGGTCAAGGGTCAAATAATTGCAACACCGAGTGCAGCGTCTCCGGGGAAATTTTCATCCGCCTCCCTCCGACCTGCATCTGCGGTGGCCACTATCACTTTCTCTGTAAGAACAACAGCTCAGCCAGCACAGAGTGGCTTCGAGTATAATTACCCACGCTGCCCTTTACGAGGAGAGGTGGGAGAGAAAGAGCTCGGAACAAAATGTCAGTGAGCTGGACGCATTCTACAATTTGACTGCAAAATACCTTGTTTTACAACATCACACTCAGTGAGGCGATGCATTCAAGCTGTGGCTTCCACTAGACACGTTTTTGTAATTTCAAATGGTTCGCCTTCCGGGAGGAGAGAGTGCAGTCAGTGGTTCGGGGAATCTGGTGTGTAACAGCTGAGGGGAAGACATCAAGCATCTCTAAATGTCACAGAAGACCTTTTGCTCATCTCCTCCCACTCCTACATTCAACAGAGCTGAACTTCTCAGAGAGCTGGCCAGGCCTCCTCTGTGTTGACTCAGACTAATAACCCGCAACAGCACTTTCTAGTCTCGCAGGCAAACATCAAAACATGCAGAATACACACCAGTTCAAATCATTTACAAGTATTCTGTAGCTGTAGAACACATTCAGCTAACATGTAGCTAGTCACTGATGTTTTTTTTTTTGTCTGACACCAGCACAAACACAGACATACGCTCTTAAAGTCACAGGTCATAGCGTCGAGAAAAAAAAACGAGGGAAAGAGATAGAAAGAACAATGATGGTGTGTTCAGGGCCCGTCTGACCTTCAGCCCACCCACCGCTCGCTCTGTGTACTCGCTACTGCCTGTGGGCGGGTGCTGCCCACTGCGCCTGCTTCGACCAACGGCATCCTGCCCGGCAAAGACCAACATAGAGGCTCTGTGTGTGTGTGTGTGTGTGTGTGTATGTGTGTTACACATTCTTCATTCATTTGTAGTCTTAGTGTCACTGCTGTTATTTTGCAACCCCATGCACATATGCTGTTACTTATGAATTTCATTATCATATTGTTGTGTTCCTAAACATTCATCTTCTCCTTCAGTCTTTTCTTTGCTGTACCTTTTTTTTTTTTAACTTGTGTGATGACTAACTTGCGCTGCGGTATGATTTTGGGGTTGGATTTGATGTATTTACTAAGCACATGCATAAACATTCAGCCTGTAGGAGGCCAGTAAGGATCACTGAGTAACCAGATCTAACATTTAGGAAACAACAAACATTCAGAAGACAACATGCAAGCAAAAAGACGATGCACATGTTGAGGTCTGATTCACTGCTTGTCTTAAAATACAGATGTGGAAAACACCAAGTGGGAAATGAGTGAGAGGCATGCTGGCATGTTTTTCTTTTTCTTGTTTGCCAACCCCACCTCTGTGTATTCATGTTGGCAGCATAACATCTCCAGCTGACTTATTTTAATCTTCCTACCACCTTGTTTTGGAAAAATGCTGTCACTAGAAACACACTGAGGTTGTGTGTGTGTGTGCATGTGTGTGTGTGTCTGTGGTGCCCACACAACCCTGAGGCTAGAAATATTGAGCACCCAAACAACATTTTTTAGGCTGTAACCCCCTCTTGGTTACAAAAGGAGGGAGGGGGGCACAGTCACAGAACCACAAAACCACAGTCATGAATAATAATGATAAACTGTAGATAAAATATACAAAATGCCAAATGAATCACAGCAGCCCTAAATCAAACTAAACTGTTTCTTCTGGGAAATCCAGCGTTGTTGTTTTTTTAACCTATAAACAAATTAACAATTCATAAAGGAATGACCACGACATTAAAACGGTTCAGACCCTTGCTAGTCTGCTTGTCTGGTATGTATATCTTCAAACCAGCAGTTTCCAGTGGGGGAGGGGCTGAGCTTTACGAGTCTGTTAATGGGTCACTATAGCCTGTGGTCTTCAAACACTAGGCTTCAGTCTGACCACGTGTGACCTCATCTCGGCCCAGACGCTGCTTCTAACGCAGCCCGCAGTCAGTTTCTCTCCCTCTGACTCTCACGCTCTTTGTTTGTATGCCCCTGCATCGCCGCATATGTCGAACTGCTTCTTTCTCTATCTTTCGCCGTCTCTTCTCTCTATCCTTCTTGCGAACAGATCGCTTGTGTCTCCGCTGATTTGGGGCCTCCACAGCTGGCCTCTTCATCCTCATGCTGCTCACAGGTCTGCGTCTTCCTCTTGCTGCTCTGAGCTGCCTCACTTCTCCCTCCTCTCTTGTTCCCCCCCAAACGATTCCTTATCAGGAAAATAATAAACTGCAAAAAGCTAACACATAAGCACACACTTACGAACACACGCACACACACACACTAACACATAGAGTAGCGCCTAATATATCATTCTCCAAAAAACAGTCCACCCATTGATATCTTCCTGGAGCTATTGGCAAAGTAAAGCAACCAAAATCTGCTTCTAACACCAAAAATCAAACACACACACACATTCCTGTAAAATGTTTGCATGGAAACAGTGGGAGGGGGAACAGGTCTCTTTTCCTGCTGCAGGTGGAAAACTACAATCAAACTGGGAACAGCTGGTGCTCCGGTGCCATGGCAACACATGGGTCTTTCCAAAACAATATCAGGGGCAGGACGGGTATCAGGGTATCAGGGTGTCATGTGATACTGATCTATTGTTGCATGGGAGCTGCTTTCAACTGTTAAACTGTTACAACTTCTGTGTGCGACACACAATCAAGGGATTTTTTGGGAGCTTGTTACAAGTCTGCTGCATATTTAGTGTACAGAAATGAGAGGGGTACCAATCTTTTTGTTTTTTGAAGAAAGCGAATAACTTTTTTGTTTGATGACAGATTTAGAGGGAACCATTTTTGTAGTCTTCAAAAAAGGCATCATAGAGGGATCAGTCTTGGGTGTGGAAATAGCAATTGTTTTGAATCATTTAAAATGAATCCCAACCTGTGAAAAGAGTCTCATTAGCTGTTTTATCTAATAATAATAATGTGAATAATAAATATATCTTCCGCACTACCTGTCTTATTGTAATGAGACATCATTTAGAGCATTTTTAAAGGCCACTCGGCACACTCTCTGTCACTATTCATTCTTTGCTTCACGCTACCTCTTCTCTCTGCCCTTTTCTTTGACTGCTCTCAGCCATAATGGATACATCTATTCATACTGTAACAGTGCACTAAAAAAAAAGATGAAATGAGCTGACCCTCGCTCATTCCCACATGTACGAGGAATTAAAAGGCTCGTCTGAGTTGAGTTGCGATAAAGAGAGCCAACAGACAAAGGAAACACTTATTGCCTAAAACCCTGCAATGCTCCGTATGGTTCTGCAGGAAAGAAAAAAAAAATTTGAAGAAATGATATACTGTGAAGACAGAAATTATTATTAAAAAACTACAATAATAAGATGATAAATAGCAACGAAGAGAAAGAAGACAAAGACAATGCGACACACAGAGCCATGAAATTGGAGAGAGAGAGAGGGAGGGAGTGACTCTCAAAGGAGGCATAAGATATCCTCGATAGTGAGAGCTGCCTCTCCATCCCCCATCACGCTTTCCACTCAGCACGGCCGTCGTAAATCTGCCCCGGCTGCTGACGCCTTTATAGGAGGAGGCCTGTCATCGCAACACTGCTGATATAACCCCACCTCTGGCTCTTTCTCCCTCTCTCTCACACACACACACACACACACACACACACACACACACAGTTACAGATACATTCACACCCTCACCTTAAAGCCCCACCCAGCCCCATAGGATCCTAATGTTACGCTACAACACTCTCTCTCTTATTCCTGCCATTCAATGAGCGAGGCGAATGTAATCAGAGATGGAATGGTGTGTTTTAATGCCCCCCCCCCCCCCCTCATGCTGAATCTGATTCATATACAGTGTGCTGGATTCGGGAAGGCTAAGCTTATTGAAGAGGCCAAGTCTGGATACTGGAGATACGTAAATAAGATGCACGCCTGTCTCCCAAACAACGCTGCTGCTTTCATTACTACCCCTCAAAATGTAAAAATACATATGCAGTGGGGAGGGAAGTGGGGTGAGAGTTGCTGCAAGGAGAGTAAAAGAAAGAGAGAGCATCCCTTCCCCTGAGTTCAACATCCCCTTAAATATCCAATTTAGAGACAATTTAACACAGAAGAGAGGGGGCTGGTACACGAGTGGAAGAGGAAAGCTGTGGAAATTAAAGTGAAGGCTCAGCTACAGCATCGCTGGGGGGGACAGACATGCCGTCAAATGAACTCCAACACAGCGCTTCGCTCACAATCCTCCTGCGACCGCACGGGCACTTGACAGAAGTTAATTTGGTAAATGTCACTATCTTGTCATTAGAAGGCAGACGCAGAGTGTCTGAACGGGTGACTCTATTTTTGACGTACTCAATATCTGCACTTTAGGTATGAAAATCTGGAGGCGTGGCACCTTTCACCCACTCAGAAGATGAGACTACGGGGACAGTTTTGAGAGGAATTCTCTACATTTACTTGAGGTCACGGTGGGTACTTTGCATCCCTCATAGAAACCTCTCTAGATTGGGACTCTCACGAGATAAAGATGAATCCTAAAGGCGTACTTCACAGGATTGCTGTAAAAGATACGACTGCCTTGGAAGACATGTAATAAGCAAAGTGTGTGTTTGGCAACACAAATCACCATCCATGCAGAGGATATGTCTCCCTGGATGCTGTTTTAATTCATGATTTGTTTTGGTATTTCTATCGCTCCTCTGAGTGGACCAAGACTGCACATTCTCTACGTGAAGGAAGCAACTTTCCTCATCTTGTTTTTTTTCCAATTGTAGTCAATTTATCATGAATGCTACTTCAACCAGCAATCACGGCAGCATCACGTCTATCTGCTGGTGAATTCCTTGTTCCCGCTTCCTGGCGTTATCAACACCACTCGTGTTAAGAAATCGTAATAAACCAATTTGTTTCCTGGGGGTAATCTCTCTGCCTCGGCGTTGATAATCTCTGCGGAAACGACCCAGCAGCAGCAGCAGCAGCAGCAGCCGGTTTCACTTTGAAAGCTGGGAGGATGGCCAAGTCGGAGGCGCTGCTCCTTTAAAAAACGAACAGCGCCCCCTGCAGTGATGTAATCATTCCTTTGTCTCAGGGCGGAGAGATGAGAGGCAGGACAGCGATGAAAGAAAAAGGAAAGGGCATGGCCTGAAATCACACCACTGGAGGAAGAGAGATGAGTAGAGGAATGAGAATGTTTGTGTGTGTGTCCATGTGTGTGTGGTGCTGTGTGGCGTCACAATGCTACGGTTTGTGCTATGAGCTTTTTGTTTAAATATTTGTGGGATTGTGCGTTTGCCTAACCTACCCATGGGGACAGGTGTTTGGCCATGTTCTCCATGTCATAGATATCTGCCACAGGGAAACAAACAATGTTGCATTGCCTTGTACTGCCCATGTAGAACACGTTGTATAAAGACCTCTGTGGCTCCAGAGGGAGACTGAAAGTTCTGCAAACAAAAAAATTAATAATCATGGCAGTGAAGAGCTACATTATTAAAAAAAAAGATGATATATCTAGTTCTGCTGTGTTGATTTTTTTAAATCTTTTTTGTTAAACTGTCAATCTTGAGAGTTTCTCTTTAGAGTTCTGCAGAATACGGACAACATATTACCACAACTACAGTGCCAATCATGTTTCACTATCGTCAGTCTTTTACGGTAATTCATCGTCAAAGGAGCATCAGCAAGGTCTCACAAATCGTTAGTGAAAGCATGTATGGTGCCAAAATGATTATTAATCAACAAACTAATAACTTTAAATTAATATATAAATTACCCACTCTACAAAATGTAATTCAATTGTGAAAAATAAGCATTCAAATTTCCCAGAGACAAGAAGACATCTTGAAATGTCTAAAACCCAAAGTTATTAAATTTACGATGACATAATACCGAGGAAATAACAAATTCCGTGTTTCCTGAGTCTGCAGCTTTACAGCCGTTTGCTGCCAGGAGATATAGTGCATCACTGTCATACGTCGGGTATAAAGTATGGGAGAGTAGACAAACAGGGAGACAAGCAATAGAACAGAAAAAAAATGATTTGATGAAAAGGAAGACGGATGAAAAGATACAGTAAGGAGAAGACAAAAGTTGACATTCAGGTGGCAGATTTATACAGAAGAAAATGACCGAAACACCAAAAATAAACATAATTACAGTAGAACTAAAGACACGAAGATAATTACACAATCAATCACACACAAGCGCATCCACATGTCGTATCTTTTACGTTGTGTCAGCTTCCCTCGGCGCTGCGTGTTTTACTTCTCTGTACGCTTCTCTCCCCGTCTCTGTTTCTGTCTACATCTTTTCTATTCTCTCTCTCCTTCCCGCCACCGCCTCCTTTGATCACACAAGACTTTCAAGGAGAGCGCTCTCCTGTCTTGGTGGACATATGCTCAACCACACACGCACACACACACACCACTATACCCTCATCCTGCCAGACAAACCTTTGATTCATCAAGCGCCTGTCGTGTCTTCTCTGTCAACCATTAGACTCATTAGCGAAGAGACCCCCCTAAAGCATCATGGGGGAAATAAGCGTTCAAATTGCTGCAAAATCACGCTGAGACTGTGATTAATAATACAGCATGCTAAATTAGCGGCTCCGCTCTGAAACGTGGACAGCGCTCATTAGACTGCGGTTTCTACAGGCAAAGATGGTAATGTGTGATGAAAAGTGGAAGATGCTTGGCTTTTAGGTTGTTAACTCAGCAAATGGAGGGTCTTTAGTGGTATTTACGGTATGTGCATGTGTCTTGAAGGTAAAAACAATAACACATTCCTGTCTGCACTCTGCTCTTTCCTTTCCATTTACATCTTTCTTTCTCTAAACGTCTTCTTAAATACTACCTTTCCTCGGTATGTCTCGCCCTTTGTTGCGTCTCTCTGCTTTCCTCTCATTTCCCTTCCACGTTGGCCTTTGCAGGAGGCGCTCTGCGATCTCACCACGGCTGTAAATCTCGAGTTCAGACCTCCGACACTCTGTTTAATGCATCATGAGCCACCGCAGCCATTGCGTATGTTTCAGTGTGGGCGGAGAGCGGCCTCATTCATTTATTTACACTTAAACCTACATGGCTATCTGCAAAACACTCTGCCGGGCCCATCATAAATAACGTGTGGGTTATCAATGCTCTAATGTGCTGGCTAAAAAAAGAATAAATGGGACTGATAGGAATGCTGTTTCTTTATCTGTGCAACATTTAGTTGGTTAAAAGACGCTAACACAAACCCCACCAGGCTAAAGTGTGAGTGAAATGGTTTATCACAACTGAATTCAATGTCTTCAAGATTTAGTTTGGAGAATGAAGATCCTGTTGTGTAAACCACAAAAAAAGATCACATTGACAACTCCTTTCACATCTGGTAAATTCTGGATCAACTTTCTAGCAGAAGCTAAACATGTGTGACTAAACAATTGACATGGGAACCTGACCAGAAAGCAGTCGTTTACCATCTTAGTTTAACATGTTAGCATGCTAACATTTGCTAATTGGCGCTGAATACAAAGTACAGCAGTGGCTGATGGTGGCACTGGAGGAAAAATTAAGAGGATCAACAAAGCCATCAGGATTCATCCTCTGGGGACCATAAATAATAAATATATGTACACAATATATATAGATATTAATAGATATTTTAGTCTGGACCAAAGTGGCAGACAGACCAACATAGCCACCTACAGAGCCCTGCCGCTAGCGGGGCTACTAAAAAGACAACATATGAATATCCGGCATTACAAAATATGATCACACAATCACAGGTGTTAAGTGTTACGTGTCTGTTGCTGGAGGGTGGAGGCACTCAAGGTCCCACGCAGAGCAAAGGTTGGAGGTCAGAGGTTAACGCATTGGAGAAGGAGGGACAAAGGTCACATGGGTTCTCTGTTACTATGTGTGTCTTTGTGTATTCATCTATGCCTCGAGCAGGGGAGCTGAAATCAAATTAACAAACAGCACTTCAATCAATACGATCACTAGCTAGGGAATGGACCCTGATCCTTATCCATACCTCCCATTAGAAATACTGTTATGTCTTGAACTCCTGAAAGCTGGATAAAGCGATACAATGTGGGTGTCGTGCTGCTGAGGAGGTACTATGATACACGACATGACGTGAAGAGGAAGCTGGAGGCTGTGAATTATTTGGTTTCCATAAGTGCTTCCAGAAAGCCAAAACTGAAAGTCAGCTACTCCTTTCATAAACAGTAGTCTTTAATTAAAAAACACACTACAATTCACTGAATCTCATCCGTCTATTGATCTCAGCCTGAAGCTTACATCGAGCGTCATCTATTCTCCACAGTTCATTTGGCTTTGTTGTAGTCGAATGAAGAGAGGAATGAGAGTCGAGTATTGCTCCTGTTTCATTTCATCCGGACCGACTCATGATGTGAAAACAGAAGACAAACGGACTGAGTGACTGTTCCACGTCAGTGTCTGCAACGTGATGGAGGATTTGACACTTTGAAGCTATCACTGATGAGTGATGAGTGCACCGCCACAACTTGCCATTTTCATCCGATTGGAGACATTATGCTGACAGCAAAGATGAATGATTGAGCAATAATCTATGACAGGCCACAATATTCCGCAAATAAAGGTAAATTATCCATGTGACAGACCGAGGTTCCACGGGGGTCTAATGACTATTGACACGTCTTTTCAGTTCATTTGTACCACAAGATTCTCAGATCCACACACACCTGTAATAGTATTTGTGTTAAAGCAACTACTACTGAGTGTGCTATCCACTTCTAATGGATTACTTAGAAAATAACACTCAACAATAACTAATACAATGTAATTATATAACAATCTGGTGACTGCTTCATTTATACAATTGGATGTTCGCTCCTGTAGAATTTCTACATTTACTTTTGGTACCTTAAATAGATTTTGATGCCAATATATGGACTTTTACTTGAGTAAAAAAATGGACTGCATGGCTTTTACTTGTAACGTGGTATTTCTACACTGTGGTATTGCTACTTGTATTTCAGTGAAAGATCTGAGTACTTCCTCCACCACTGGCGGTTGCATTCACCATGAAACAACAGACCAAGACCAAGTCATTAAAAGGCTTTGTTAGTTCTCCAGGAGAAGCAATTCTACAAGAGCTGGGTTGGTTTTGTGTGCTCATGTGTCACACTTTCTATTACTTACTGCAGTTATGGTTGTGGGACTATGTACAGTTTAGGTGGTGCAGAGCTGCAAGAGTCCTGTATAACGGGACTATAGTCTGGCAGCTGATGCCAAACTAGCATCAGCCAGCTGGAGGGAGTGGCTTCTTCCGCATAATGTTCTTCCAACTACGCTGCTTGAAACCGCATCCAATCATTTTATGCACTTCATACAGAGGCTCGACGTTCAACGAGTGTGTGTTCCTGCCATTACTTCGTCTCTGAGGCTTACACCATCCCCATTACAATCCCCGGGGTCCTGTAACGCAGGTAATGTTGCACTCCTGCTGCCGTTGCTGCTCAGATTGTCTCCGAGAAACCAAGTCAAACCCTCAGAACTCCTGCTCAACCGTTCTGCCACACAACTGAACTTTTGGCCTCTATAATATACTACCGTTAGCTTCATATCGCCCATACAACTGGCTTTCAATATGACATCCAATCAGCATGACAGTGTGCAGCTACATACATGATCTGATACAAGCTGCTGATAATTTGGTCATTTGAGATACAGCAGGATATTATTTCGTAAAAAACAATAAGCTAGTACAAATTGTACTTCTTTAGACTGATGTTTTTCCTGCATGTGACATTAGTGGGGTGGGGGTGGCTACACTCAGTTTACCTTGACCTTGTTCCCTCTCCCACGGCTCCCAGCTCAGACACTACGGCTTGCAGTGGCGCTTATCATCAGCACACAGCAGAACGAGCACAAAAAGCCCCAATCTGCCTAATCTCTGGTCAAACACAAGCCGCGGCATCATCGCTGCTCAGGGCAATAAACCGCTGCTTTATGCCGGGAGCTGTTCAGGGGACACGCGTTAGGACTTTGCTAAACGGACCATAAAGGTTTGCCAAAGCAAATCTCCAGGGGAACTGTTGCCTTGGTTACCACAGCCAACAGGAAGAGCATTTCATTTGTGATTAGGTAACCTGTCAAGATGCAGAGGACGCTGTTATTCGTGCTACAACCAGAAGGACTTAAGGTATCCCAAGTGAATACATTATGAATAATTGTTTTTTTGTTTAAATGAAGAAACCCCCCCCCACTCCCACTTATGCACACATGGATCTAACCTACATCTGTTTGCCTTATCATTTGTCTTGACATCTACCTAAGCAGCTCTCAGAAGAACTGGCGAGCTACTGCACATTTCGAAATAGAGAACAGAAGGGGAAAAAAAAAAATGCAAGATTGCATTCCACCAAAAGGGTAAACTGTCATTTAAGAATCCTTTTAATTCATTTCTCACCCGATCCGATGGTTGCCATGGAATTTCTGCAGCCTCTATCTCTTCTTCTCTAATCTTCTCCTCCTCCCCGTTTCTCTCCTTCCCCCCTATTTGAACTGGCACTGGGCCAGTCCGACTGTCTGCCATGTTTCAAGCGTCAACAGCATCAATTACCTGATCCCAGCACTCACATATTCCCATAATGGCTCTAAAACCTACACACCAACATACGCGATAGAACGTATTCACACTTTTAAAAACCTAGACTCTCGGCCTTTCTCTGTTCATGTGTACACACACACACGCACATTTTCACGAAATGAGGACACTGAATAATTAGGAGGATGAAAAAAAAAAAGAGTCAGAGCTACACAGACAGTCATTTCAATTATCTCTATTCCTCCGGCTGTCTGGTTGCTGTCTCTGCAAGGTTATGGGCTCAGCTCACCACAGTCTCCACTGGGACTTAGTCATGAGGAACCAGTTTGCTATTTGATTCCCCTCTTCGCAAGGGTCCCGTGCTAGGTCTCGTCACCGCGCTGAAGAACCGATGTCTCTTCATCCCACCTTTCCCGCTGTATGTGACGGCTGCCTGCACCAGGCAAAACCATTTGCACTGCATGAAAGATTCATCCTCTGGTTGTGTGAAGGATGCAGGATATTTGACAGATTCCACAGCACACCTGCGATGTTAAGACCGACGACGGCCAGCAACCGAGCCAACTGCACGGCATTTCTTGTGTCTTTACGGCAGCATTGTGAGGTGATAAACAGGGGTGTTTGAATGAAGCAGACCCACTCTCCACCCCTTCCTCCCACTCCTAAATCCTCCCAGGTATTTACTGAATGCGCTCAGCCCAGGCCCCGGTCTCCTTGGCAACAGGACGTAGCAGGGAGACACAGGAAGCTCTGGGTAGACCTGTGTATGCGTGTGCGCTCTTTATCTGCTTCCCTCTGGAAAAGCATGCGGGCGCACTGTCCTCCGTGGCTTTGCTGCAAGGACACGACTCGATAATACCCAATGTCACACTGACAGTTAACGCCTTGAACACAAGCGGACATCGGAAATATGCTCAAAATAGGAAATGACAAGCAAACGCATGCACACATAGATAGATGCACATGAGTAAGCACATGAAGCCTGCCAGTAGATAGAAGCAAAGCGCACGGTAACGTTAAATAAAACCTCAGTAACACTGAAGTGGAATAGTACATTGTCTTATGTAATAGATGCAAGGATGCAACAACTCTTTGGGGAAAAGCCCTGAAAAAAATGCCTTAAAGAGAGGAGCGTCAGGTCTCATCAGTCAATCGGACCATCAACTATCCACCCATCCGTGTCATCCAATAAAGAGATTAGTATGGACACGAATCAATTAATACACAAAATATAGATTAATTGCCCCACCGGCATTTCATTTCTTGAAACCACAGTTTCATATCTAGGTGAAAAAATGGGCACAATAGGAATAACTGCTACATCACATATTGTCACTTATCCATCAAATGCTCCAGAGGATCCTGGGTAATCTAGACACTTGGAGTGTGAAGTATACAAAAGCATAATTTCCACTGGGGATGGGGTGGACACAGGCTGATTTTCTTACTGTTGATATACTCACTGGTGTCCTTCAATTATTATCACTCACAATAGGTTAACATGGTGTTTCAATAATTGTTTGTTGCACTACCATTTTAATTTCCTGTAATTTGTTAACTGTTAGATGGCTTTACATGTCGATATGTTGATGCATGCTGCTATTTGAAGAGTGACAAAGAACCTGCTTCAGTGCAGTTACCTGCTCAGTCTGAAATAGCAGTGAGTGAGTAGGAGGGGGGAGTGACCTTTAGCCACTCAAGGAGTAGGTCTCGTTCTTGTTACTCATTGTGGCATTTTCCGAAACACATACCTCTCTGAAGACAAGCAGTTTGAGCTTTTCCGACACTTACCTGTCCACAAAGACAGCGGGAGAGAGTGTCAGTGTGTCAAAAGGTTAGAAACTGGAGAAGGGGGTTGAAAGTTGAATTAATTGCAACTCTTTCACCACAGAGTGTTGTGTGTTGCCCGTACGGGAGGGAACAGAAAAAGTCTGGCCTCCCCAAATGAACCTTCCGCAAAATAAAATCAACTGTAGTTCTGCTCGTAAATCTGCCTCATCCTAAACTGTGAATGCAACTCGAGACAGAAAATGTGACAGGCAAAACAAGGAACAGGGTTTGACAGAGTAGAATAGTGAGAGAAAAACAGAGATTAGACGAGATAGGAGCCTCTCAGAAGCATTAACTACTTAGAGAGAGACGGTGAGGGAGGCAGCGTGAATTAGAGTCTTTCTTCACTGGCGCCTCGAGGCAGGAATGATGTATTCAATTCGGGTTAAAAGAATGCGTTTAGAAAGGAAACACTATGACGGGCCCCGGGTGCATGCAAGACACGCATTGGAGGATTAATGCCTTTTCTGTGTTTCTCTGCTGGATGGTAATTGAGAGATTCAGGAGAGGAGTTTTACTGAGCCAGATCAAGGCTACAAAGCTGTCAATGAAAACTACAAACATGGCCATGAGGGCAGCCGACTGCCACTCAAAACTGCAAAAATGCTACTCAGAGGATAGGAGACTATGTTCAACACTTGGCTTCTTTATTTCTTCATCTTAATCTGCTTCTTTCCTGACTCCCTTTCAGCTTTTCAATCACATCTCTCTGTTTCTCAGACCTCCTTCTCTCACATCCGATAAACCTTCCACCAATCATTTCCATGCTCTGCCTCCACCTCCACCTCCCTTTCATCTCTCCCCTCTTTCTCTTTCGGGGCGATGACTGACTTCGAGGTGCCAGTTACATGGCTTGCTGGGGTAACGTTAGCCTGCTTATGTAACCAGACGCTACAAGCAGGGGAGGGCACGGCACCGCAGGTCGTAGGGTTGCTCATGCGTATGCATGGGCATACGCCCACGGGTGTCATTTACCTTATGAGAGAGCAGTAGAGCATATAACCACTTTTAAAGCTTCAATTCCTACAGGCAATGAAAAAAGCTGTACATTTAGCTCGAACAAATGATTTGACTCAAATAATTCAAACACAAGCATATATTTGTGATAACATGTAACCCCAACCCTATTTGATACCAAAAATACGTTGCTCAACAACATCAAGTTGATGTTTTATACTTTTGTAAACCTCAGCAACACGTTTCTTTTGAAAGAAATGATCCTTGAGTTACAGAAGTAAGTGGAACAAAGCAGGACTTTCTGCACGAATCATGACTCATCAAGCCTGTCATTACGACCCAGGAACCTGAATGAAAGTCTGCTTCGGACCGAGTGAGGTAAAGTACCAGCTATTAATACATACATCGGGAGTGTATGACACGGGGAGGGGAAACATGATGAAAGCACAGCAGGTCCTTGCACTCATTCAGGCAAAAGGCAGATTTCCCCGTGGAGTTTGGGCGTCCTCAAACTCTGTGGAAACGACCTCCTTTGGTGTGTGCGTGTGTGTGTGTGTGTGTGTACAGTACAAAGTGACTGGGAGGGCAGAGCAGGTGGGGGGTGGGGCAGTTGAAAATGGTGCACAGCAGCAGCACTGCATAGCTTCTCGACCATGAGACAGATGTGTGCAAAAAGCCGCAGTCCCACATGCTTATTACCTACCAAGGACAGGGCAGGGGAGCCCCACACACACATACATATACATGCGTGCCTGCGCAAACATGACTTCATGTAGAGCAAAATGCACCACAAGGACATATGAATGCCGTGTATCAACACTGAACAACTGTACTCCAGACACACACTCCGGCCAGATGTGCACGTTTTGTACCAGCAAAACATCAACTTCAAATGACCACTTCCTCATCAACACACAGACATACAGAGACATTAAACTCTACATGACCCCACAAAAGGAGGCAGACGGAGACGTACGGAGCATGTTGAACTACAGCGGGAGAACAAAGGAGTCATTTTTGTCGTCAATTCTGAGAAGCGGGTGTGTGAATATGAATCAAGCTTGTCTCACCAATCCATGATTGTGTGTGTGTGTGTGTGTGTGTGTGTGTGTTTGAGATATGTGATGTGTTCTCGTGGTGTTGTACGGCACAGCGGTATGGTGGAGCAAAGTGAAAGCGCTGCTTCTTTAACTAAAGCCCCGACGTCCTGCTGACCTTGAATCCAAACACTTTCTGTCTGAAAACTTTTGATTTAGCTTTAACACCCAAAAACCACAAATTCAGTCTGTGTGTCAGATTCAAAATAAAATACAACATTCCAGAAGGCCGGATTTAACGCAGGGCTGTTGTATTAGTCTACATTCATTTTTAGCAAGGTGTACCTAATAAACTGAGTGTATTTGGTACTTATCATACATGAACATGTTTTTCTTTGGAGTGCTTTGATCTCATCTGAAAAAAATGCTCCTTTTCTGTCATTTTCTAAGAGCAAGTAAACACTTAATTTTCTATTTGGTCACCGCTGAACCATCTGTTCAGGAAAACAAAGAGTTAGACAGAGTGGCAGAGAGAGAGAGAAAACTTCACCACTGCGTTTTCTAAGTACAAGTTTTTTTTGGACTGTCCTGCTCGTCTGCTGTATGCGAGCGTGCACGTGAATACCCGGAGAAGAGGGAACGATGACTGTGATGAAAATGATGATGAAAGTCATTATGCAACCGGGGAAACAGCATCGCATTACTTTGATTAGACTAGCCAGCTGTTAATTAAAGAGATGCTGGACTCAGCTCAATCTCGTGTTGTTTTCAGCAGCGGACACAAGAGGGGGGAAATGTACTGGTTCATGGATGGATGAACAAAGGCAAAAATGGCCGGATGGATAGATGGTAATATGGAACGAAAACAAGGCAAAATTGGTTGGCGGATGAAAAGTGTGAAAATAGTTTCTTATCAAAATCTTATAGCCCAGTCGCGCCAGAAAGTGGCTCGATGAAACTCATCTGCCTTCTTTACAACATATGTGGTTCTAGAGGCTTAGTGACGTGGGGACGAGTCATAGGGCTAGTTGGTAAGCTATAGCTGGCTAGCTAACCGCTAACACATTCGCCAGATTTTCTTGGGGTCCGGTCATTGTTTAAATTTGATATTAAAGCTAATAAACCTTGAACTCCCCGGTCTTTTGAATGTGAAATCACTAGTATGTTGCAGTAGAATTAACAAGAGATAACTTTGTCCTTTTGACTGTGTATCCTCTCTCCCTTTCATACAGGTCACTGCAGGTAAAAAGGTGCTTTACAGATGACCAACGAACTGATGACAATAGTCGTATAGCAACAAGCTAGGATGAGATCCAAACACACAGCAACACATTTAAAAATACATGCATGAGACAGTCACACATCAACACGGGCTGATGCACAAAGGTAAACAAAACAAGAAACACAAACACACAGGGGAACAGAGGCGAGCGGAGGAGAGAAGAGGACATAAAACCGTTAGTGTATTTTTAGCTTTTCCTCTGCATGAGGCTAGAAGTTAAAAAAATATTTATTTCTGCGACTCTGATTTTTTCACAATTTTATTTTGCCTGATGCAAAGTCGATTTCTCAACTCCAACTATTAAATGTTATTTTACTGCGGCAAAGCGAGAGCACATGAAGTGTTTCCTTTGCTTGTACTTTTGCTCAACTTCGACATTTTGGCCTTTCTGACCAAAACCCGCTCTCACGGCTCACTCACAGATGGACGGAGGCCGTCAAACAGGCACGGCAAAGTTTGTTTAATAGTAAAGCATGCAACAAAAAAAAAGCTAAAAGAAACCATAGAGCAGAGAGTAGAGAGTTGAGTCAATCAAAACAAATAGGCTTGAAATAGAGCTGTGACCTGAAGAGCAAAAATCAAGTGAGCGCGAGTCTCCCCAAAAAGTTCTCGGCTCGAACTCTACAGAGCCATAAATGCAGCTATTCCCCTGAGGGCGCTGTGCGCTCCGCTAATCTAAACGCCAGAGTGTCTGAATGATGGAGGGAAGAAGGAGGCAAAGAGGGAGGAAGGTGGATAATGAAATGTGTGCATGAATTACTATATGCTTTGGGGCGACATGTTTGTTGAGTTTATTTATGTTTGTTAATATGGATTCAACAGCCACATTGTCAGCCTTCAAATGAGGTTTCCCTCAAGTATGCTGCCGGTCACATCACATTTGGACCGTCGGACAGTCATGATGACTCAAGCTGGAGTCTGTCTGCGCACGCACGCACACACACACACACACACACACGCACACACACACACACACGCGCGCACACACACACACACACACACAGATGAGACTCCCTGGGTGGTGAGCAGGGCAGCAGAGTGTCTGGACGTTATGAATCACATTACATACTCCGACAAGGAACATGCAAACACACACACACACACACACACACACAAAGAAAAGAAGAATAAGTGAAAGGGGCAACATCCCACTTAAGATTTCTCCAATGTTGTCTTTCAGAAGCTAAATGAATAGTTGATTGCTCCACCATGTGTGCAGTGCTGTTGTGTAGGGGTGCATTTCGAAAGGTTGTACACTAGAGACACATATATCTTGCATGGTCAAAACAGTTCATTCGTAAGTCTGTACATTAGTTTCATTAAAACTCAAAAGGAAATGTGAACAAAAATGCAGCTTTTGACTTCAAATCTGTGTCTAAGAAATGTGCCGCACCATGGCTACCACTGAATACAATTACAAGCAGCTGCCTGAAGAACCAATACTAAAGCCACAACATTTTTCTATTCGACATGGTCTGTTTTGTGGCTGTTGATATGTTTAAGTGGGGGTGATTATTTTCATGTTTCATCAAGGTCTTGTCAACTTTCTTTCTTTGTCTGGGTTTGGTTTTAGGATCTCTTTATTCCTCTTTTCATTATGTACTGTATATGAATGTCACAATGCAAAGTGACCACATGCGACTGTGGATCTCTAATCTGTCCATGAATTTCAAAGCATGCATAACGGCACACCCAACCACCAGAATGCTCCCATGCACAGATGACCAAATAAAGGGACAATGTAGGAAAATGGAGCCATGTAATGTACTGCACACAAAGAAATGCACACAGACAGACACAAAGTCACCAAACCAAACTGACTGAGGAGGCCACAGACAGACTCTGTCTCTGCTGTACATGGGATGGGAAGCCAGACGAAACAAAAGTATTTTTGCAGTCAGTCTGCAGGTAAGTATTCATCCTGAAAGTAGGCCTGTGAACCCAAAACCACACACGCCGATTCCTCAGCTAGATACCTTGCGTGTTTGCTCCTTTTACCCACTATCTGCCAACAAAAGCAACTCTCACGTAACACTACAAGACCTGCCTAACAGACGTTAAGCAGAAACAGATAGCACCGAGCTACTGTTGGGATATCAGCGAGATACAAAAAGGCAGAGGCCCCTAAACCCCCACACGCACACACACACACACACACACACACACACAGAGGGTAGAAGACGAAGTGTGTGTGTTTGTCATTAGACTCGGCAGACAGGCTGTGTCAGAGACAATGGTGAGCATGGGAACAATTAACCCAAACTAGTGACAGAAGTGTAAGGACAAGCAGTGTTTATGCTTGTGGTTTTGTGAGTTATACTTTTGTCTCATAGCGCTACAAAGAGCTAAGCACAGTTTCCACTACGACACTACTACACAGCCGGAGAAGAGGGTTAAAAGCATTACAAATCATCAAGATGTGACAGCTTTTAACAGACCAGTTCCCCATCAGTTCTGTTTTGTTGCTATTAACTGAACGAAGACAGAATGTTTATTTCATTGTTAGGGTATACATAGCTATTGAAGTCCTGTTCATCTGAATGAGTAAACTAAACTAAATTACTAAAAAATATGCATAATATATGTAGAATGTAAAGAAAGCTTTTTTCATACATTACATGAATGCATCCAGTGCACACATCTAGTCCTGCGTTTGTGTTTTTACATGTGAACCTCTTTCTAGTCAACCGTGCATATACATTATGCAGTTAATTCAGATCCTTGTTGTAAGTGAAAATGCTCCATTACAAATAAAAGCCCTGCATTCAACATTTCAATTATATGTTAAAGTACAAGTATTATATAAATGAACTTAACATACTGTGTTGAATGGCACCTGTCAGAATGTTACATTATTGCGTATTTTTTTTATTAATTATGCATTGAATTGTAATTGTAAAGTAAGTATACTGTTAAATATGGATCGTTAGTCGCTATACCTGTCAGGTAAATGTAGTGGAGTAGAAGTAAAAATAATAAAGTACAAGTACCTCAAAACTGTACTCCACCTTTCTCACAACAACTACTTGCCACTACAACACGTTGGTCGACAGGCACACAGGAATTGACAGCACGTTGTCGGTGCACACACCCTCTTCAGCTGCGCTGGCCAAAGTAAGTAACCTTTTAGTTGGAGCCCTTGGCAATGAGCCTATAAAGGCAATACTGAGTCAACCAGTGGTCAAGGACGGACAGCGAGACAGAGAGAGAGGCGGAGAGGAGAGGGAGGGGAAATCATTACCCATTGAGAAGTGAGACAAAGGATGTCGGGGCCTCATCACACTCGAGTGAGAAAAAATAATAGGTCCCAAAAAAAAATGGGACAAGAACCTCGAGTGACCCACTTTTTTCACCCTTAGTTGACCGGTGATAATACTCCAACTGCAGACCAAAATGATCAGCAAGTCACCCATAGCTGTGTGAGGCTGTAGGTGTGTGTGTGTGTGTGTGAGAACGAGGAGAGAAAGATGTGCATGTGTGTCGGCAGAGATAGGGAGGAGCGTGGGAAAGCAGCATGTTCTTCAGTTCATCTTCTCCTCTCTCTCGATCTCCGTCAGCTGTGTTTTTTCTCCCTTATATCTCTCCGATTGCTGCAACATGACTCGTAAACGATCTGCAGCTGCAAATTATGATTTATTTCAACAAATCAGCTGTATATTGTTTTGATTTTAAAATCTGTTGATTGTTTCATCTGTAAAATGACAGAAAACGGTTAATAAAAAAACCCCCAAAAAACAGTCCTTTCAGCCAAATCCAGCCCGGTTGGTTTTGTGCCCTCTCAGCAACATTTATCACATTTATCTGTGCACCCTGACAGAAACCTGAGATTACCCCATGAGAGAAAAAGATGGTGTGGAGAAATAATAAAAAGCTACGGTAAGGGTGCGAGTACCAAGCCATCAATTACAGCTTTCACAGTGATATCAGGGGGGACTGACAAGCTATCTGTAGTCCACAAATTCTATTTTATCACACACATGTACACACACACTCTCTCTCTCTCTGAGGCCCGTATAATGTACAACTTTGTCAACTCTTGTTATCTGAGGCCATCTATTATCACCTTTATGAGTTCATTTAGCACGGAGAGCTGTTATCTCTGTTTAACAGCCCTGATTATTCACTTAAGTTTTAGCCTGTTCATTTGGACACATAGAGTCTCTGATAAAAGGACATATCCTTTTACATTTTTGTTCCCATTATATCTCCCCGGTACTTCTTTTATTTACATACTGACTAGCTTGTTAATTGTTTTGAGGAAAGGGGAATAAACTATCAAAAGGGATATGAAAAAGGTCGACCATTGCAACGCCAACAGATGTGACAGAGATCCAAATGAGTACCTGCATTATCCAGACTGTGTCTTTAACAACCATGTGGGACCCAGGCTTGTTTTTGTTTGAGTCACCAAATGGCACATGTCTTAAGTATGCTTTAACAGGCTTTGGCTCCAGAGCAAAATTAACTCTGCTAATGTTGTGTACCAGTCTGAAAATACTTCAGAGCATTTGTTTTTGCGGCGGTCGCTCTTAGGACTGCAAGCCTTTTATGGCCCCTTTCTTCGTCACTCATCCGAAGAGTTTATTTAAAAATCTGTTTTGCCCTCTTTTCCTCTGTCAGTCGATGCTCCACGCCTTAAAAAAAAACTACCCTAGCAGATCAAAAATAGACTTATTCTCATTCAAGCCACAGAGGATGAAGACGCATAGTATATACACACACACACTTATATGTGATGTCCCACCCTTGTTGTCCTCTCAGTCAGACGTTCCGCTTGAGATCCATGAATCAGTCTCGAACAGACGAGATGAGTGACTGTGACATCAGTGTCAAAATATAGCAGTGCTGCCGACATCTTACTTAAAAGCATTAGCCGAAGCGTTTCTGCTGTCGTTCAGCCTCGACCACAAATAAACATGCGTGTAAAAAAATATCTGCATTAATGCACAAAGTGAGCATTGGCCAGACAGAATTTATTACCCTCCATGAAAGTCATCAAAATCCTCTGAATGATGTCATTCTCCTGCTTTGTGTTTCCTGCAACAATCCTGCTTTTTAATTGAAAACATTAATATTTACCTCTGTGGTTCCCAAATTCAACAAAGTAAAGTCTCCACAAGATTCTGGAAAGTTCGGGTATTTTTCTCATAACTGTGGCCACATGGGACATGCCACAAGAGATTCAGGACACACAACTCCAGCTAGACTATAAACCAAGGCAAGCATCGTCGACCTCTTACAGCTTTCCTGATAAACTTACATTTTACAAATGACAAAAACAAAAAATATGGCCATCTAGATTAAGCTACTGTAGCTGCATAAGAAACTTCTTGCGAGGAAACCACATGGCTAACCAAGCTAAGTGGAAAACTACCTCTTCGTAGTTTAATGGAATTTTCCTTTCAGGTTGGGAACGTGAAAGGAGGTAAATGAACGTAAACACAGATAAGAGCCCACTGATTTAGCTGTTGAAGCTAACTGCAGGGACCTAATTGCAAGCAAACCAAACCGCTAACCAAGCTAGCTGCTGGCTGTTTGAATATTATATATATTATTATATATATATATTTATTAGAAACTGTGTGAAAGGGTTCAGGGCTTTCTGGAGACCAAGCCAAAGCTAAAAAGAGAGTGAACCACGGTGACCAAATGAATGCTAATATTGCTCCATATCTGCTAGATGTGTAACTGTTGCTAACAAGTTTGCCATATCAGTTCATTTCAATTCATTCAGCCTGCAAATACAGTGCACTTTCCTTTCTACGTTGGAGAGTACTTGTTTTACCTCATTTTACTAAAAGTCTTCTTTAACATTTAAAAATGTTTGCTTATCATCTGCCTTCAAGTCCTGCTCTGCTTCCACTTTAAAAACCGGTCAAAGGGGCATTTATTCTTGTTTTTTGCGCAGGGAAAAGGAGGTAATGGCTTTTTACTGGCAGATAGCTTCTTCTCCTCAAGAGGTCTGGCCTTGAGACTAAAATGGCAACAGAACATGGCCCACCATCAATACCAATATATCCACCTGAATAGGAGAACACCCTTTAACCTGGATATCGCTACTAATACATTCAATTTATCTTGAGATGCTGTAAAATATGTGCTCAGTCTGGTGGATTGATGTGTTTACAGTGACCTTCTGAGAAGTGCTGCTGTGAGTGTCTTGTCCTTCAGACTTTCAGCAATAACTTCAATGTTGTCCTTTTGTGTCCTGAGTGCAAAAACACATCTGACTGAATCACAGTATCTATCTTCGTTTGGAAGATTAATCACTAGGGCTGGGTGTTGTCCCCTAAAATACATTATGTGGACAAAAGGTTTGTAGACATTGCACATATGGGATTCTTGAACATCTCATATTGAGGTTGGTAAGAAATGAAGTTTACAGTAGAAGGGCGAAATGAAAGTAAGACGGGTTTGCAGATTAATGGCAGAATCAGCTGCATTTCGTTTCATGTTTAAATCTTTCTCCTCAGCTGAAGAGGGATGACATAAGCCAGCTAGTCCCTGATCGCCAACACGGCACATGAAAAATGAAATGCTACACTGCCTGAAAATTCACTTACATAAGAGCCTCAACTGAATTTTAAAGTACAGTGACAGAGAGAAAAAAAACCCCAAGAATAAGCACAGAGAAGCATCTAGGCGGGAGGCAAGGAAAAGGCAAGTCAAACACATCCATATTTTATTGTCTATTACAGGCCTGTGCATTTTAAAACTCTCCTTTGTATTTCAGCCAAAATAATACAGAACATTAACACGGCATGAAACATAAACTACACTGCAATTATACTAATATATACTCTAAGCTTCTGGACGTTTTTTTGTTTGTTTTGTATCACAGTGAATTTCTCATATACGCCCTGTGAAGATTTCTTCTCTCGCAAATCATCTTGCAGTCTTTAACACAAACGGACACGCTCACAGGCGGCGCAGATTTAGTAACTATGATCAACACTCCAGCTGACAGAGGAGGGCTGTAATTCTCCTGCAGTATTTCGGGAAACATGCCACTTTAGTTTTTGTCGAGACAGAGCCAGCCTGCTTTGCACTTCCTCGTCACATGCATCACAATTGTTTCCAGTGTCTCAGTCAGTGTGTGTGTGTGTGTCTGTGTGTGTACATGTGTATCCTGAATGACATTGGAGAGCCGCACACGCACATGTGTGTTTTTTCCTTTTTCTTAATCTTTTTTTGAAATCTCTCCGACAGTTAATGCACTAGTATTGCTTTTCTGTGGCCTAATGCCAGACTGACTGACAGGCCAACCGACAGCAGGCCAAACAGCGTCGACTCGAGGCCAATACATGCTGATCAAAGCTAACAATAACCCCCCCCCCCACCTGCACACGCCACAGCCTCCCCAATAAGACGTTTACACTGTATTTGTTGAGCTTGTTTATTTGAGAACAGCCTGATCTTGGAGGGGTTAGAATTATTGACTGCTAAACACATCTGACTTCAACGTTTGCCAACAATGTTTAGGTTACGAGCTGGCGACTTTTGGCATGATGTCATCCTGCTAATCGGACAAAATCCCTATGTTTGCATTCAAAACTTTATCATGTGAAAAAGGAATCCGCTAACTGGTGCAGACTAGAAAACATACAGAGCCAGTGAAATGACACAAGTGGACACAAACGGGCACATGCTCACTTTAGGCAGCGACAGCATGAGGCAGACGTTGCAAGTAAAATAAATGTATACGCTAAATACATGACTCAAATATAAGAGGATCATTTCTCCATATATCAAGAGCTAAAGAAGCTCTAACTGCTGCGTCACGGTGACTTTAAAGCTAATTTGGGCCTCTTAGAAAGACAAGGGAGGACAGTTAGAGAACATAGTGTATTCTGGACTTTATGTGCTCTCTTAGGGATAAACTATATAGTCATTTTTCACAAGGCTCCTGTTCAAAGTCTTAGCCCTACAATTTTCTCAGGCCCTGGCTCTTAACTTAAACTAAAGCACATTATTTTGTGAGTGAGACAGGGAGACATCTCTCTGGATTGCGCAATATATCGTGCATAGCTGCATTTAGCTTTTGGACCGACACACACACACACATAAAAATCTCACTTGAGCTCTCATCCAAACACACTTCCATAAAGCGAACACATCTGTTAGTGAAAGAACAGAGGCCTTGAAGCGTGATGCCACGATGTGTCTGCCAGAGGAGCATCTGATTCTCCCCGAGTTGTGTTTTTCACTGATGCCATCTCTACCTTGGCGGGTTAATTCAATCCATTACAGCTAATTGCGTCAGTGTAAAACACTGGAAGTTTCCACAGTGTGGAGCACTGCGTCTGCTCACACGGTCGAGCCATCTGTTTGGCTTTCTGGAAACCCTCTATTTTCAGGAGACGGAAGAAATATGGCAGGTAGCTGGATGCTTTATTTTATGTGCTTGTGTTAAACAACCAGACACACAACCTGCGCAAATACTTACTGCACTATAAGCCCAGGAGGCAATGAGAGGATCTTTTTCTTTCATTTGCGACTGCCGAAACAGTTGGTTGCGAGTCTGCTTACAGACGCGCTTTTGTTCCGCTGCAGAAAAATTGGAGCGCGAAGATAAGACGTCAGCAAGGTGAAAGCTAAGCACACGACTGGCCACAGAGTGCGAGTATGGTCATCTCACACACAGACAAGGGTGCAGCCATCTTTTGCGTGAAGATTTATAGAGGTCTTCTGATGGGCGCCCTCACCATGGATTCACTTAAGCAATCGATAACAGTTATGAATATCTCTCGCCGTGGCGCAACAGTAATAAAATTATTCCACTTTGCTCCGGCCCGGGGAGCAGACTGTGGGCACCGCGGGGCCTCGTATAGATCGCTCTCTGTTTTCAATACAAGGTCACACTCAAGGCGGTCCGTCAAAAGCACACACACACACATCCACAGCAGGGAGTGGCATCCCTCTGTGGCCAGTAACAGAAGCAACAAGAAACAGCATTTCCACCGAGGGACTGGTGTGTTTCTGCTACTAGGGAACACGCCTAGTGCGTTTCAGTCAAGATCCCATGACACCTAAAGGAGGACGTGTGTGTATCGAGTAAATAGTACTGGGCGTGAGGTTGTCTGGAGCGTGTTTTATCTTCGTGTGTGTGTGCCAAAGTGTCTCCGGTGACACAGGGATTCCTTGAGACACCTAGTCCTCTGGCCAATGTCCAATCCACTGCAGGGGGCGGGGGGGGGGGGGGGGGACCCCCCCACCAATCATTTTTCACAGCGCCGCGGCTTCTATTTAACCCACTGAGGACATTCAAACAGTGACTGTGGTGCTTCTGTGGACGTCCGATCCGACATTATTATACTTTTCCCCTAGATGTTTAATTCTGAATCAGAAACTATCCTCTAATCCCGAAATAAACACATATCCAAAGAGAAACACCTCTATCCCTCAAATCAGATTTTAAAACAATGTGTTAAATGTACAAAAACCTCCATTTTCTACAACTTATGGTCAATTAGATATTAGCCCTCTGTTTCACATGATGGGTGACTAACCTGAATTTGTTCTGACAGATGGAGCCACATGGCATATAGCCAAGCCTACTGTTGTGTTGTTTACACTACTGTGTGCATACTGCTCAACATCTGCTTGTAAGCGACCGAGTTAAGCAACGAGGGTATTCAGAGATTTAAGTCAAAGTCAGAGCAAACAGGTTTTTGTCCTTTTAAATACAACGTGAAACCTTGGTAGGTTATTCAATGATAATGCTCATTACCGAGGGGAAACAAAGCACTCGGTGATGGGAAAGTCATCGTGTCGCACACAGGCGTCATTAGTGACTATGTGACTCGTGGTAGCTGCAGCAGGATTTCATTCTCAGCTCGTCTAACGCCGTGTTCGGAGCCAGCTGCTACAGTTTGCCTTGATGTTCAATCGGAAATGTAAATTTCTTAAGACAACACTGGAAGAACAGGATCTCTTGTTTGAAGGGTAAACATCCCGTTTTAACATAATAAATTGTGGCGGTAAGAAGTTCGACAGACTAACATTCCCCACTAACGCTGTAACATCATTGAATAGATCTGTGCTGCTTGATTTCGTATCGATCTTACTTCTCCATAAGTGTGGTTTTGGGCCATGGACGTTTTAGTCGAATCGTTCCCCTGAGCTTTTGGTTAAAGGCTTTGTATTTAAAACACTTTATCAGGATTTCTCATATGTAGGATTTATTTGGGAGCTCCACCAAAAAAAGATTTGTCTGCATCCATTAACATGTTTAACATTTATTATCTCCTTTAAAAATCTGTCGCTGAAAATGCAGACTGAATGCAATTTTTCTGTTTTAAAAGGTGTCTCTTTGGGCAAGTGGAAAAACAATTTTCTTTATCTGAAGTTGGCTTGGGAATTTAAGTCTGTGTCAACGCTCAAGTGTCAGATGTCAGAGCTTCTAACCCAATCTAAACGTTGAGATGAGAGAATGTGCAAGTAGAGATTCATCAGTATTTGTGGTTGACGTGTCTTAGAGCTGCAACTATTAGTCGGTCAATAGAAAATTATATTAATATTTTGATGCTAAACATGCTAGATGTCGACTTCCCAAAAGTGAGGATTTGCTGCTTTTCTTTGTCATGTGTGACAGTGAATCCAAAATCTTAAGCTTTTGGACTGCTGGTCAGGAAAAAAGAACAAGAGAATTGAAGGCATCATTATGCAAGATCAATAGATCAAATAATCTGCCATAGGATCAGACCATGTTGTCCTGCTGTGTAGCTCTGGGGGAGTCAGCATTTCTCAGCCTACTACCAACATTTTCCATCAACACGGTATAAATTGGTTAACCAATCAGATTAGGGTGTCGAGCTGCAGACACGAGTGTGAGGATGTGCATGGTCCTTTGTGTGAGTGAGGGCGTATAGACATAATAGGGTGGCTGGGTGAGAGGGGGGGGGGGTGGAGAACATGACACCCTGTGTCATGACAGTCGGTTTAAAGTTTTGCAACAAGCATCAATAATGGATGACAGAGAAAGAGATTAGGCGGGGAGGCAGAGTGGTGCGTGCATGCGAGCGAACATGCCCTTTTATCAAAATCCAGCAGTCAATTAGCGGCTACGTATTCAGCTCTACATGTGTATGAGATGGTGAGATTGCTTCTAAATATCTGTATTTGCATTTTTGTGTATTCATGTTGGGCTTTAGCCTAAAACCTTCCTCTGGCTATATACTGCTGGATAGCAGACAAACTCTCTCACACACACACACACACACACACACAGCATGAGTTCAGCGAGGAGAGCTACTGTACGGTCTCCTTATAGATGCGACAAGAGAAAATACTTCTTGAGTTGTCGCTCCGAGCCAATCACAAGTGCTTCGCCCTGAGCACGCTCTGCCATTTATAGGTCTACAAAGTGGCCAAAAGGGAGCCGCAGTGACAATGACACATGAAGATTTGTAGAAACTGGAGCGACAAAAAAAAAAAAAAAAAGAGAGAGAGGAGAAAAAAAAGAACAAAGAGCTGACAAGGAATGAGAGAAAGAAGAAGAAAACAGGAGGGGGAAAAAGTGTAGTTACATGAGACTGTTTTGACCATGTGGACGCCATGTGGACGCCACGGAGGAAGCTCCAAATCCCGCGACAAAGCAACGCATGAGGAATCACTTCATCTTCTCTTCCTCCTACATTCACAGGCAGCTCTGTCACTCTGTGTTGTTCTTCTAACACAGCGAAATCAAGTCAGTGTCAAGTGAACCAAGTCTCCTGGCTGAGTTCTTTTGGGGGCATTTTACACACCAGTGTCAAACTTGTTTGCCCAGTCTCATTTTTGATGCGTTAATAACATAACTGCTTATGTTTGAGTCAAAGTGCCCGGTCGGCTTTTTTTGCCATCTCAGACATCTCAGCGGAGCGCAAACGTTACACGCCTTCAGTACAGCCTCGTTATCTCGCAGTCAGGGTTGTTTGCACAAGGTTTCTGTTGAGGACTTACGGATTGCAATACTCCGAGAGAGAGAGAGAGAGAGTATCCAGAGTGGTTGTTATCCCAGCCTCTGCATCATTTGAAAGTTATGTTAATTATCTTCAACGTCAAAAATATGTGCTCCAAGTGCTCTGCTGGAGGCACCGGTTGAGCTGGAAAAGCCGGAGAATTGGATTTCTCGTCTCCATTTCTGCTCTCGGCTGCAGGAGAGTCAGGCTGCTGGCTTGGAGTCTGTCACCCGTCAGAAGAAAAAGAGAGCTAACAATGGACTGAAACAGAAAGACAGAGAGGGACAATACAGCTGCGGAGAAGAGACTGAGAAAAGCATGAACGACTGAGAAAAGATGCATCACGCATTCAAAGACGGGGGGGGGGGGGGGGGGGGGGGGGGGGGATGATTTTCCATTCGCATTTCTGTTGACCTGCTCAGCATCTCATTCAGATTGATCTCAAACTCAACTGTTATAATGAAACACATTCAATGCAACAACAAATTCAAACCCTACAGATAACGTTTGCCGACTTGTGATATGTCCGATATTTTCGCAGACAAGTGGAGCCTCTCCACGAACTTGACGATCAGTTGTCAAGACCAAATTGGGCTTAAAATCGGCCTTTATACTGTATAGTGAGCTCCAGGCTGAATAGCACTAAGTGAAAGAGGCAGAGAGAGAGAGAGAGAGAGAGAGCGTGAGCGTAATGGTCAGGGGGATAGAGAAATGGATATTAAGTGACATAAAAGAGATATCACAGAAGGAGGGATGTTACCGAAGGGCATTCAGTGGAGAGATGGAGGATAAAGGGGAGGGAGGCAGATCACGACATGAAATCCGATCTTCCCCATGAGCCTCCAGTCATCCAGTCCCTCTGCAACCAGCGGCTCAACAAACAACACACAATAAAAGGAGCCGGAGTCAGAGAAAGCATAATGGGATTCAAACTCGTCCTCGCATCTGGTAAAGTCTTTTTTTTTGGTTTGTCATGTTTCTTGATATTTAACAAACGTCTGTTCAGACATGAGAGATCCTGCTCCTCGAAATCAATCGGACCACACCACAGTCAGTTTCCTTATCTTCCACTTCTGATGCCGACTCCCTCCGTCTGTGCACCCGTCCTCCAAACAGCATCTACAGTATCTACTCTCAATCCACATGCATCCATCGCTGCGTCCATGAGAAGAGTCCCCTTCAATTACCCACTGATGTCATTTTCACCACTTTGTAAGAGGAAATCTTTGTAACAGTAAGTAGTGTTGTGACGTTATTTATAAATTACTTAGTCATATTTTTTGTCATCTTTAACATTTCTTGATCCTGTTATGACACGCAAATGCAGAAATCCCCAAGAAAATGACTGAACCAGAAAACATCTGTAACTGAGCAGTGGTGTGCTTTAACCAATTCAGTGCCAGTATGCCAAACACATTGTATACATGACTTCCTTCTTTCACTGGTCCACGCATATTCCCTGAAACAGACAAAGCTACATCACAATCACTAACCTTGACCCTTTGCCTCCATTCTCACTCTCTCCCGAACACATCTGTGTTTCTATGTGCAGGACAATGCATCTTGGGTGCATCTTGCACAATTTTAACCCAGCAAAATGGGTTGAAATGTGATTACGCATGTGTTGGCCTGTCCTAAAAAAACAACAGTACTTCTTCTCAACTCCAGACACAAGCGGCGAGCTGCAACGCTGGTCAGCAGCCAGTCACTTTGCTCATTTAGTTGATAATGTGCTATTTTTATAGCATCGCTAACTCATTCTGCAGTCTCTCTCTCTCTTTTGCAACTTCTCTCCCTCTGCGTCTCTCTCTAACTCATTCACACAGAAGGTTCGCCCCCCGAAACCACACACACACACACACACGCACACACACCACTACCTCTAATAGCCCGGCAGCCTGAAACAAGTGCTATTTATTGAGCAAACCCATCCAGCTGCCCAGTGCAAACACAGTCCAACAACAAAAAGCCTGAGGGCAAGAGAGAGAGACACACTGATAGAAAGAGAAATAGAGAGAGAGTTGAAGGGCCCAAAGGAGGCAAGAGGCCCAGAGTTTTGATTTAGCTGCAAATTTGTTTTGTTTCTGCCTATTCAGCAAAGAGTCTGAATATTCTTTTTTTCTGAATTTTTGTTATTTTTCTATTTCAGTTGCTTACAAATGTTAAAAGCAAAGTGAACGCGTTTCAAAAAGGATTCAGGTTTGAAAAGTCGATTCCATGCTGGATCTAGATTCGATTAAATGCCACTGAACCCAAGATTTGACCCAAGCAACATGTCTGCACATCAGAGATAAATACAGTTTGACTGTATTTATGCTCGTGTTACTGAGCAAGAGGGTCTAAGAGAGAGAGAGAGAGAGAGAGAGAGAGAGAGAGAGAGAGAGAGTGAGTATGTGCATGCATGCGTCCCGTCTGGCAGAGAGGAAGAGCACAAGGTGTCTCATTTTGTAGCTCTTCATCATCTGAAGCTACAAAAAGCTAATAAGGTCTGAAGGGCCTCCTCCCTCGTCTCTGGCCTTTCAGCTTCGCTATGGAAACAACTTCAGGGGTTTTTTCTGTCTCTGCAGGAGTGCACAGACAACTCCATGGTGCTCCACTTCTAGCAAAGGAGAAAGAGAAGTAGTCCCCACTCGGTAGTAAAAGTCCCCAAGTATGTCGACACAAACACACACACTTAAGCTACACAGATTGAACATACGAGGGCAATGGTGGATTGCATGGTGGACAGACAGACAGAAATGTAGACATGAAGAACTAGCTGGAGGAAAAGAGAGAAAGCAAAAAGGCTCAATGAGCATCAGCCGTAAGGGCGCAGGGGAATAGACTCGGTGGTCTGCACTGTTCTGCAACAAGGAGGCTGGCTGCTGACATTTGGCATTGATTGTGTTGTTTTATAGGCATTCGTCAGTTAAACCCCCTATTGGACAATTACAGAGAGAGAGCCTGCTTGATCCTGCAGGGGTGGGGTGGGGTGGGGGGGGGGGGGGGGCATTTAGAGCTCCCCGGCCCCCCCCCCCCCCCTTTCTCGGTGGAAAACCCGTGGAAACAAAGACAGAAAGGTGATGCACCTCTAATTGGCTCCGAGCTAAAGGAAAGTAGAAGCAGCTGGTTGAATGGAGCGTAGATGGAAGGAAAGAAAGGGGGAAACAGGAGAAGGTATGTTGAGATGGAGAGAAGAGGATGTAGTAAAGAGGAAGTTTGGGGAAGAATGAGGTGGAAAATAAGAGACAGAAAAGCTCCATGATGCATGTTCATTTTCTAAAAGGCAGGAATATCTACACACTGTAGTGCAGGAGTAAACCACCAAGCACACATTACTATAATTGAGTAAGAAAACATCCCCATTGTACCTTAATTTCTCTGTGACCCGTTGCGCATACATGCCAGCGCTGGCTTGTGAGTGACGATAATCCCATCCGTAATATATAGGACATCCTGCATTAGCGTTGCGATGAGTGCAGCGCGGTGTGAGCCGTGTTATATGAGGGAGAAATGGTTAATCTGATTGTTGGACAGTTTCTAATTCCCAGACTGAAGAGTGGAGATTAGGGCTTACATGTTTGCATGACTAGACGGGTTTTCTGTTGACCTCTGACCCGGAGAAGAGTATCACTTGGCTTTCAATTGTACATGTGTGTGACATGTTTGCAATGTGTAAACCTTCCACATTTTCTACACACGTGCCTCTTTAAGTACCCTTTGATGCATTTCTGCAAGATGTGTCTTCATTATTACTCACCCACTGCAAGGGCCCAGATTGTGTTAAACATATATTTTCAATCAGCAGTATGTACTATATATTATATATCTTAATTTTGGTGTTATAAGAGCACTGACCTTTAGTCGCTTACGTATGGGTCAAGAGCTCAAAACACTGGATCCTACACTTCCCATAATGCAATGAAAGATGGTTAACATCCATGTCTATTAAACCCACACCCGGGATATAGATACTCAAGTGGCATGAGTGCTTGAGTCACAAAAATTGACTTTGCCATGTAAAATAGGTGGAATGCTGCTTTAACGTCTATACTCAAGCACAGATACAGCTGGACAGACTCTCTCTAACGACCAATTGGGTCATTCTGATATTAATCTTCATGGATGCCACATTGCCTCTCAACCAGAGACCAGAAACCAGGTCTTTCTTTCCATCTCACCCCACCCCCCCCAACTTTAACCCAGTCCCTCAGAGAGCTGGCTGTGATTAACAGCCCATGCAGCTACGCTAGAATATACATAGCAAGTACTCACATTACAATGCCTGTGGTGAGTGGTTAGCGGCGGACGCTAACTAGCGCAGTTTCCCTGCGCTGTGGCCAATCCAGATGAAAAGCTCAGTGACTGAGTGACTGAGACAACGTGGGCCATGTTACAGAGAGCCAAGATGGCCGATGCTCAAAAGGGGGCAAGCAGCTACACATGGGGAGAAAAGAGTCACCGGAATTTATGTAAGGGATCTTCCAAGTTTTTTTTTCTTCCTTCTTTTTTTTTTTTTTTTTTTTTACAAGAGCTGTTGGTCACCAGAGGGAAAGATTGTGGCTGGTTGCTTGGCATAGGAAGTATACAAGCGCACACAAAAAAGGAGAAGAAATAAGCCAAAGCAGGGAAGAGCAATTAGTCTTTGGAGGGCTGTGAGTTTGTGTTTATGTGTCTTTCTGCAGAGTCCAGTTATGATCAGCCTGTAGCTTCACTACAAACAAAGTTTAGCTTGAATGTCCGAAAATCCCTCCCTCCAAACGAATGGACAGTGGACAAAGAAAACACCCCCACCATCCTCACACACTACATCAAACACACACACACACCCACACACACACTGAGGTCTGCGTTTGAGTGTAGGGCTGAAGCTGGCTGGGTCCAGCCCCACAAACCAAGCCAGGCAGTTTGACTCTCACTGGGTAGCAGCTGGAGCTGCTCCACCCTCCTGCCTCCCACTGCCAACGGAGCGACGTGTCAAGATGGACTTCTGCTGCAGCAACACGGCATGAGACCCCACCAGACATGACTGCTTTATACTTTATAGGATATAGTTTACATCTTGTGTTTTGCATGTGGTTAAACACTGCAGCGCATAAGCAGTATTACAGACAACTAGCTCAAATCTTGAATGAGTTCACAGGCTTTTTTTTTTTTTTTTTTTTTTTTTTTACTTTTTCTCAGAAAGCAAGTTTTCTTCCTCCATAACTGATCCCACCAAAAAGGAAACAAAGGGGCCGCTTTGTGCCGGCATACTTGGTCCGAGCAAGTTGCAACAGTCCAATGAAAGGCTGAGGGGGGCACCCATCTGGCAAGAAAGGCAGATCCGCTTCACCCCTCCCTTCCTCCACCTCTTCTTCTCCTCCCGTGCTTCTCTCCTCTCCTTCCTAACACTCAGGGCCTGACTGTAGGCCTGCAGCTCCTGTGTGCCCGCTGAGGTCACCGAGTCTTTTTACTGCCAAGCTCTCTCAACAGCACATACTGAATAAGCATTTTTAAGAGCTACAGTCCCCCCCCCCCCTCTCAGAGTGAAAAGGGGGTCACTGTGCCACGCCAGACTACTGTAAAGCATGCGAGCTTGGCCGAAGGTGCCACGGAAAATATCTCTCTCAGTGTCTCATGAGCCGTGTCCATCGTTTCCTGTCATAATTCGATCACTGATCGCCGGCTTGTTGTTGAGACAAATCACACGCACGCAAGCAACACGCTCAACGCTGATATCCTAGGATATGTCCTTTTCAACACCAACACATGCTAAAATGTGGACGACTTTTTAAGTCACCTGTAATCATTGTATCAACAGCTCCTTACCGTTACTTGGTAAATGTATTTTCTTTTATTTATGTATTCCTATTTGGAGGAATCTGTTCCAGAATTAGTTGGAAATATCAGATTAAGCTAACCTAGTTTGGCCTTTGAGGTCATTTAGCCAAATGGTATTAGCGACATGTTTTGTAATTTGAGGAATGTTGTTATTTTTGTGTGAAATGTAATAAAGTCAAGTAAAATGAAGTGATAGGTGACCCTGAGACCAGAGAGATTGAAGAGAGAGAGAGCAGGGGGGGGTGGGGGGGGGTCGTGCCTGTCTTAAAATACGGCCTCTGGCAGGACCCAGCTGAGGGAGGTGGAGGTTGTGGACAATACACCCATTGAGGCTTTTTCAGGTCTGTCCTGCTTTTAGCATCCCCGCCCTCAGAGACACAAACCCACAGGTATTCACTGGTTAAGAGGCATATTTGCCTTCAAATGAATCAATGGAGACAGCCTATGAAGACATTTTGGACACCACCCGTTCCATTACTGAAGGTAGTGAAAGCTCCTTTTCTTCAATGAACTGACCTCACTAAAGCTGTCAGCTGGTAATACGTGTGAGGTTTTGGTTTTGATCTTAATCCACCTCTCCACAAATCTGATATTTGTCCCACCTTTAACTGCAGTCCTGTGTGTGTGAGAAACATTGGGATTGGATTGTGCTGTTGGTTTTTCTTTCCTTTCTTTTCCGCAGAGGTTTACTTGCAGCAAGAGGTGAAGTACTGAGTCATGGCAACGAGAAAGAGCCTCGTCAGTCGTCTACCTTGGCATGACGTAACATTGCCGCGCTCGTGTTTGTTCTGCTCAGTTTCCAAAAGGGAAAAGTTGGCAGTTGTGCCTCCAAACATGTTTTGCCATTTCTTTTTCACGAGCTTTAACTTGCCAAGCGTTTCTGCTTTCTCCACTGAATGACACTCGAGGGAGATATCTCTATTTTAATCTTTCACTCATTTAGTCTTTTCTGTCGTAGCCACAAAGACCTGCTCGTCTCTGCTCAGCATGTACACTTTTCATCCTTAAAGCCCCCCTCCAACATTAAATAAACGAAACACCCCATGAGGCAATTACTTCTGCTGTTAGCATGCAGAGAAAAAAAATAAAAGAGGAGAGAACTAATCGCTGCATCAGAACAGCTCTGGCACATGGTGCGCCTCCTCCACAGAGAGACGGCGGCATCTCCAGATTCGAGTCAACCACTGGCAGGAAGCATCCGTCCCCCCTTTCAACCCGGTCTGAACAACACACCTATCGCTGAAGGCAAATTCGCCTCAAGGTATACGAGTAAACATCGAGCGCGTGTGTGTGTGTGTGTCTTTGTGAGTGAGCCCGACAGTCTGTGTGTTACACAACGGGAGAGTTCTTCCCATCTGTGCCTCTCTGCAGCCCCCGCATCCCTGACCAATGAAGCGAGAAACGACAGCTCTGCCTTGCACTCTGCCTCCCTCAAGTCTTCCTCGCAACACCGTCCCACTCTTCGTTATTACCATCAGCCGCCCACTAAAAACACACTCTTCTTCGATTACTATCCTCTCTCTGTTCCGGTCTGTTCTAAAAACCACACACCGCCGGGGGCCCAAAATGATGCAATATTCATCGTTATCATCCCCTCCGCTGTCAACATCGTGCTCGTCTGCCCTCAGCTTAAACCTCCAACTAGAAAACAAAACCACTCAGCGGGGGTGTCTAACCAACATCTTTACTTCTGATGCTCAAATTCCAGATTATCCCACTAAATGCCCCCCCCCCCCCCAATATCCTACACCCTCCATCTCCGTCCCTGCTCTTCCGGCTCGCCAAACTCCCCACAGGGCTCGCTGTTGTGGAAAAGATGTTAAAACAAAAGAGAGCAGACGAGTGCTGCGATAATCCTAAACATAGCAGCTGGGGAATTAGCCTGCCATTTGCTGTGGACTCACTATCTCCTCACGGTGCACAATCCGGATTGGCTGTTAGAGCGACGAACGTTAGCATTGTACCTAATTGTCAATGCTGTTTGCCTATTACTTGTCATCGGGGAGTGGTAATTAAAAGGAAAGATGTCTTTCACTTTCACTGCAAATGTGTCTGAGGTGGTTCATCTGAAGTTTGGTGATTGCATCCTGCCTGGAAAAAAAACATTTGAGTTGATTCCACCAGGACCACTGTGTCGGTGGCTCTATTCAAATAAATGAATTATAGATGCACAGGGACCCGTTCTCTGTTCAGGATATTTGGGCAATGAGCAGCATCGGGTTTCAGACCGTAATGCTATCCAGAGAGATGACAGCAACATCTTTAGTGCTGAATCTTATAGCACAAGAGCAAGATAATGGTATTAAGCCTTCACATAACTTTAATGAGCTATAACTTTATTGTACAGTTGGCATCTCTGGGACTCTGCATCGGATCTTTTCTGCCTGCACACTTTCCCCCTCGCTTTATCTTTCGGTGTTCCTCATTCTCTTTCATTCTCTATCTGACAAACTCTTCTCCTCTGAACTGTCCCGGCACTGGAGCGAGCGTGTGATGCCTGCACCTCGCTGCCAGTCTGGTCCAGCGGTCCCAAATCTGTTACAATATTGTGGGCGCTAAAACACAGACAACAAGCAAATTGTGCACAACTGCAGCTAACCGCACCTCGGTTCAACAACACTCAATGACTACAAATCATGTCAAATATTTGAACTACCCGAGCAGTGTTTGGTTTGCAATTGAAACTTTACTGTGGAATCACAGTAAAGTAAGTCCTACTAATGTGCTTCTTTGAGCGACACAAGTCCACTATTGTTGGGCTTGAACTGCCAAGTTAGCTCCAGGCTGCACATCTATCTGCTAGCTGCTGTTTTTTATTGCAGCTGCCATATGCTCAAAGGCTACGACTAAGTGGTTAGGGATCCGGCACATAATTGTTTGGGGAGTGGATTTCTTTTGTCCTGCTCTGTGATAAAAGCGGGTGAAGAGTTTCAGCTTGGAGGCTCAGGGAATCGTCTTCTACTCTGTCACATTTCAGGAAGAGAGAGAGAGAGAGACAGGCAGACAGACAGACAGACAGACACCTGTGAATGAAATTTCATACTCGGAGCCGCAGGAGTCGTCTGAGAAAGGCTAGACCTACAGTTTCAACCCAGACTGACCGCGTTTATTGTGAACCCACCCGACTGACATTCCAGGAATGAGCAGAGGTGGATCTTTCATCCGTCTCCCACGCAAGGCCATCCAAAGAGCACACAGCCCTGAGTGTGTGTGTGCCGCGCTCACAATCACGCACATACTATCAATCACGTCATCATCCGGCTGCTTTGTGGTTTGAGGAGGAAAGTCGCATTACGTGAAGAAGAGGCTAAAAAAGGCAGAAGAAAAGACGCCAAAACATGACTAAAGTACACTCATTCATCTGTCGTTCCTCCACACACAACCAGACGTACTCAGTTTCTCTCTGGGGTCCAGCCCACCTGCTTTCCATCACAACAAAGATTAGAGACGGCAGCCACCACTCACCTAGGTGGTCTCCATGGAAACTGTTGTCATGGGATGTTCTACCATGCGGCACGAGCTCATGATGGGCACCAGGTGGCCAGATTTGACCGGTCTTGCGAACGCTCACAATAGTGGCTTCAGACATGACCACGTGGCCTCCCTGCTGCCGGTGCTGACGCTTCTGGGACTGCGGCGTCGGAGGGCTGCTGCTGTCGAAGGAGTGCTGGGAGTTCTGGGAGTTCTGGGACGGCGAGCGGCTCTTCTCTCTGAAGGGCCGGCGGAAGGCCGTGGTGGGACTGGGCGAGACGTGGCTGGACTGTCCCGAGGAGAAGTCCTCCTCGCTAGACGTCAGGTTCTCGTTGGAGCTGCAGTCCGGCGTGTAGCCGCCGCCTCCGCCGACATCCTCAAAGCTCCCCGGGGAGTAGGACCGGCGTGGCCAGGTCAGGAGGTGGTCATCACCTCCCCCGAGGTCTCTCATTGTGACTCCACTACCACTTCCCCCACCGCCTCTCCCATCTCCACCGCCACCTTCACCCATCATCACCCCACCAACGTAGACACTGGAGTAGGCCTGGAACTCGGAGGGCTGCCAAGGAGGGGGCGGAGGCTTGCCACCATTGGCCCTCCCTGCGTGCCGCTGGTTGGGTTCCCCGTCTTCATATTCTGCATCATAGCCGCAGGTGCTCTCAGTGGACCGGCCTCTGTACACTGGCTTGGCGCGGAGCTCCCCTGCCACCGTTGCAAGGTTACCTGGGAGGGAGTGAAGAGATCTCTTTCGCTCCATCTGCATGGCCTGGCTGCCCAGGGTGCTGATCTTGTCAGAAACTTCACGGTCGTTGACCCGGATCAGACCCCTCTCGTGGTGGAATTCCATGTTAGAGTAGAATGGTGGCGGAGGCGGCGGCAGCTGCTGCTGCTTCTCCTGGCCCTTTGCTACATCCCCCGCAGAGTGAGAGTTGGCCCGTTTGATCCTCTCAAAGTTGGACCTAAGGGCCGCCACGCCAAGTCCCATTCCCAGCTTGTCCTTGGGGTCAATGGGCAGTTCCTTGTCTGGGGGCGGAAGGTTGAGTCTGCGGGGGGAGGCCGAGATGCCGCCTCTCTGCTTGGACGGCGAGAGGCCATCGAGGTTGTCGCAAGACATCGACTCAGCCTGCTGCGGCACCTCGAAGGCCGACTCCAGTCCGTCTCCGTGGGAGGCCGACTTCCTGGCCGGTGGAGGCCTGGGTTTGGACCTTCCAGCTCCATCTCCAAGAGGCTGGTAACGGCTCCTCTCCATACTGCCGCCACCATACCCTCCACCGACGACTCCTACTCCAACTCCACCGGTCTCCTGCATGTGCGGCTGCTGGGACTGGCACTCCGCACCCTGTATGGCCGCAGGGTCCATCCCTTCGTTCAGCGGCGTCCGCCTGAAGCCCCACCGCTGCTTGTCATAGCTCTTCCTCTCCTTGGCCAGGAGGGTCTGCAGGTAGATCATGCGGAAGCGCTCCTTGTTCACCTCCTGCTCCAGGCGCCTGATGGAGGCTTTGCACTTCTCCAGCTCCTGCTCGATGCCCCCGACGGATCGCAGCTCCATTTTGGGGGGTTCAGACTCTGGGAATTGTGCTTTCCACGCCTCGGTAAATCCCACCGGCTCCACCATATTGTGCCTACTTTATTTCTGTGACTGACCCTGGCTCACACACACACACTGGGTGAATGAAGCCAAGGGCGCACCGTTTTGTCCTTTTTAGAGTCCTTATCGACAACAATGGCCCCCTGCGGTCAGAGAGCAGTGACAGTGTTTCAGGCCTTCAGGTAACCCGTTCAGAAACACACAGTGTGATTGGTGACACTTGTCGTGGGCTGCGCAGATGCGACAATACATCCCATTCTGAACCAGAGAAACCGGCTGTTCAGGCAGAAGGATAGCCGGGAATGTGTGAGGCCTGGAAAGGAATAAAAAGCGGCAATCTCATGCAGCTCGTCTTTCTCATGCATTATTCCAGAAAGGGACACTTTCAAAAGATTTTTTTCTTTTTCTCCAAATCTCAGCCTTGACACAATGACAGCATCTATCCTCCCTCGCGGGGTGACACGGGGATCTAGCTCCAATGGAGAGACAAAAAAAAAATTAAAAAGTGTTTTAATCCTGGTCGGTTTACTCACTGTCTGTGTATACCATTCCGTGTTTGCCCGTGTTAGCAGGTCCGTTCACTCTTCTCCATTCATATGGCAGTAATCCCAGCTGCTGCTGCTGCTGCTGCTCCAGACCGAGCGCCTTTGTATCAGCAGCGCGCAAGGAGAAAGGATAAAAAGCGCAAAACACAAGCGACGGCAACATCGGAGTTTCTCAGAGAACGCGATCAAGCGGTGCGATCCGGTTTAAGTGAATCAATTGTTTCGTTAACCTCATTGTTTCCCCCCCTCCACCGTACCTATGCGGTACTGTTGTTTTGTTCCGTTTCTTTTCCAGGTTTATCCCGTTTCTTCGGCCGTGATGGTGCCGCTGTGCGCGCTCCCATCTCAGGCCAGCAGCACTGGAGGGCTGCAGGAATGGGAGGGACCAGTGACAGTGAGTGTGCTGGTTAAAGAGACAGAGCAGGGACGCGGTCAAACCCTTCACCTCGATATGAGTCCAGATGCATATCTGGATATGAAATCTAACGGTGTACACTTATTTTTCATTTCTTTATTTTACTGCATGATTGCTGGTTTGTGTCTCACACTCAGGCAGCTACATGTTTTTACATATCCTTCCATTTTATTTAGGAACCAGTAAGCTCCCACTTCTCCCAATATTCCTCTTCAACAGCTGTTCTTGATATTTATTGATAATAATAATTTCAGGATATTAGCCTACTCCTTCTGGGCTCCTATTAAAAGCTGGTGCCTGTACCTGTCATGCAGGTGTTACAGAACACGCAGAGTGCTGTTGATATCTTCAACACAACGCTGCCACCCTGTGGGGTAATATCATATAGTGTCCGTACATTTCTTTTACTAGTTTTCAATCAGCGGCGTCTCTATGATGACGCCTGGTTCCCCACTTTGAAAACAATATATACACACACATCTTTAAAGTGCTCAGTGTAGAACTTTCCTAAGCTGTTAAAACAGTGGCATTGGTGTTTTGATCGTATAAAAGACTAATTGTGTAAAAATGTGGAACACATTGACTGTGCAAGAACGCAAAAAGGACACAATTCAAATACTATGTTTTATTTACCTGAAACCACAACCTCAGTAATGCATGTACAACCATTATTAGTCATCAATAATGATCATCTTTTTACATGTGTTAATTGTTCTTCGATCAGGTGTCGCTGAGGGGCCCGGCATGGGGCCCCCTCACATTAGATCACAGTTTTACAGCAGTTGATAAAGATACATGATAATAATAATAATAACGCAGAGGCAATAAGACAACAATGTTGTATTGCAGGTTTACCAATGAATCAAAGTGTCTGTTGTCCTCATTGCAGACGACTTCATTAGAAAGTAAATGGATCAGTGATCGGCCTACAGTAGTTGTCAAAGGGGAAAAATTAAACATTACAAAAAAAAACTCAAGAGCACAGTCAAATTCAGCATGAGTCATCTCTCCAAGTCTAATTTTGTGCAAATTCCTCAAACGGTTACAATAAAAACAGTGATTTACATATCTATGATATATCCATCTTAATATGTCATTTGAGTATTATACATTAGACTATAAATACAAATTGCAAAGCCTACATACAGCTGGAACGCATGCATGAATGTTTTGTACACTGATGCACAGCTAAGACCATTCAACCCAGTTGTTAAAGATGAAAGATTCTCTAAGCTACCATGGAGGTTGGAAACAAGATCTTCATGCAAGAAAGAACATTGCGGGTGTTGAAAACGTCCCCGCACACAAAACTGGAATAGTGTCGTATTGATATAGCATCTGCACACAGAGGTATAAGTGTGTTAAGAAGCGTGTGTGTGTGTTGTGGTGCATGGGGAAGTGTATTTCCAGCCCAAACCACTTTTAAGTATACCCTTGTGTATTTGGTCGTATTACTGTGAAAACATGTCCTTTTTTTTTTTTTTTTTTCTTGTCTGTGCAAGGGTCCACACACTGCTGGTCATCACGGTGTCTGAAGTTAAGAGTGAGCACACATGCTGGACAGCAGACAGCTCCAGCCTCTGAGCCCACTCTTTAAAATCAGGAAAGCTTTTATGAGAGCCAACCTAAAGAGGGAGAGGGAAAAACATTTAGTACAAAACACTATGAAAGCAGTTTACAGTTACACATCTTTCTACCACACTATCAAGAGTAGGTATTGTTTTTTTGGATTATAGGCAAGTGTCAGAGCGGTGAAAAGAACAGCACACAGTGACATTCACAATAGCGAACGTGGTCAACATCAACGCCTAATCACTTTATGTGTGGATCAGCAACACATCACTTCCTTAAATGGGAATAATTACATTTTAGAAGTCCTTTCAGTGACTTTGATGTCTTCAAATTATCGGAGAACATTTCCTAAAATACTTCTCTATTTAATGGTGGAATGTTTCTCTGTAGAGTTTCATTAGATTCTAATGAGGTGATTTGGTATTTAGTAGAGTGTGAACAAAGCAAATGGATACTCACTCTAGTGACAGGGGAGCCAATGGAAGGCATTGAGGAAGAAAAGCACACAGTTGTTAAGTGGAACACAAACCGTGCGAACAAGCCCAGGCTTCTACCCAAAAAACATGCTTTAGATTTCTCACTGGTGGAAATTCACACACACAAAAACACTTAACTCTAAGTGGTGTAAGATTAGTGCAGCTGACTGCATCATGTACACGCTGCCACAGAGTGTGGCGAGTCCAGCACAAACTAAGACCAACTATTAAAGCCTGTAAGAGTCAAATATACACAAGATCTGTGCTGTGAATATCTCCGGTCCGTCATGTTGTGCCAAGTACACTGAAGCATTCACGTGTCTGAAATGATTTGTATTCAAGTATTATATGCACATACAAAAAGGAGACATTAGATTTGAGTAATGCTGATAGCCATTGGCCTCAATCATATTAAATAAAGACAGAAAACACTTTGATTCAAAGGGTTTATGGGTATTTTTCCTTGAAGTAAAAAACAACATTTTGGGCTCGTATTTGCAATCCGAGTGCATTTGGAGTAGGTTCTGCATTAGTATTTTGTTTGTTTTCTTAGGATTTTCATATTACGGTCCTTTGAATCAAACGCCGTGGAGATGCTAATTAACGTACATCATCCCCACTCAGTTCCGTCTCCGAAGCAAAACACAAATAAAGTTAATGAAAGTCAAAAATCAATACAAACAAAATATATCCTTTAAAATGTTAAGAGGGAAGGAAAATGTTCTCGTTTTCTGCACAAGTAAATAGTGGCACACCTCAGATGTTACGCTTTAGCAAGACCGTTTAGGAAACTATGTAGAGAGGAGCAAAAAAATATCTTTCATCATATTGAGGTAGCTGTGCTCTGCCCAGTGCAGAAAAACTGGCTTGTTTTCAAATCATTGTAAAAAAACACATCCATGAGGTTAATGTATACTCTAACATGGGGGGGGGGCACAATCACAATTAAATTAGGAATGAGAAACCACATACAGTTCATGCTTGGTCACAGGACATGCGGCTTTTGTTTTCAGATTTTTTTGTTTAAGCAGAGCATTCAAACGTTCACTCCCAAACCTTTCCCCGTCCGCCACATGGAGCTCGTCCTCTCTGAAAGAGTTTGGAGTTTATACTGAAGACACAATGGTAAACATGAGAAAGTAAATGAAGGCGGTATATCGAAGCCACGCTGGTCAAAACAATTGACGAAGCCATTAAAAAAAAGAAAGTTGCATAAAATTCAAGCTCTGTACAGATCAATGGATTTCTGATATACCGATCTATTTATGAAGAGGGAAGCTAAACGAAATAATTTGCTGTTGCTCTAGTCACGTAAGACAACCGATATTCCCAAAATCATAAAAAATATAAACCTTAAAGGCAATATTAACAATAATTTAAAAAAAATAACTGGCAACAGTGTATTTCCTTTCAAACCAGCAAGAAAGTCCACAGCTACAGGAGTGACGGTCTTCTTAAAGAATCCTATCCCAACTCAAAAACAGGTGACTTCTCAATGTTAACGTTTGATATCATTTGTTCAACTCATGTGTTAAAGTTGGTCCTTCTCGTACACACACACACACACGGTAGGCACGCACAAGTACACACACTAACTCTACAAACACGCACACTCGCAAGCTATGCACACTAGGAAGGCAGAGAGGGAAGAGGGAGAGCACAGAGGGAGGTGATGGTGGTGGGGGTGGGGGTGGGGG
>NW_022280046.1:2259405-2265261 GCF_004355925.1 Anarrhichthys ocellatus
GGAAAAGTCGAAGGTTGTGCTCAAGTCAGTCAGGACCAGAACATGTCGGCCATGTTAGTGTCGGTGCTGTAGATCCAGAGGACCAAGGGGAGGGAAAAGGCCACGAAGGGCCAGGAGATGCCCTCCACACATGCAGACAGGCAGCAGCCTTTGCAGCTGTCGGGCTTCTCCAGTTCGTTACCGGGATGCTGGTAGTTCCTGGAGGCAAACTTTAGAATCTCGTCAAGTAGAATGACCGGCAGTGACATCTTGAGCACCATCAGCCACTGTGTCAGATTCAGCGGGGTGATCTGGAAGATGATCTGAAAAAGACAAAGATCAAGGTTCAGTCCGCATGCATGGCACACGTTCCATATCTGAGAGGCGGCATGCCGCCACTGCTCATCTCACAGTATTGTGAACCGTTTGTCAAACTAAAAAGAAATGTTCCTCACTGGGAGAGGCTCCACATAGAGGATGAGGAAGTGAAGGGACATGGAGAGGCAGATGGCTCCCAGCAGCCACACGTTCTCCCAGGGAGGCATCCTCAGCAGGGACTGGTTCTCTGACACACTGAGCAAAAGAAAAGACAAATGGACATGTTTGTTAAAAACACTCTTTGACTTCAGAGCCAGTGCTTATGAATACTGCATTGCATGTTTATTCGTCCATATAAAACATAAGGTCTGCGCGTGCGTGTGTGAAAGTGGAAATGGAGATAAAGGCCAGGATGTTGAAGCAAAGACTGAGGTTTGCAGAAAACAATGGAACTTTTTTTAAATGAAAGTAATTGGTCACCAATTTTTGTTTTGCCAACATGTTTCTGAACATGTTGGCTGCTAATTTATAGGTAGTAAGAGTTGAGGATGCCTTGCTCAAACTAACCTGTTTAAGGCATTGCACATCTCAATGGTGACCAGCACAGACAGGGCCATGGTCATCGGGTAAGGGGACTCGAACACCTTACAGTCCAGATCCGTGAAGTCTGGATTCTCCGGGCCGCACTGGAGGAAGTGGCTCTATGAGAAGAGTGGGGGGGGGGGGGGAGAAGACGACTCATTAAAGCCAACAGCAGATTAAATTAAGTTTGTGTTGAAGCGTACATAATTAGCTTGATAGTGGTTATTTGGCTGTAATTCATACCAGCTGGTAAAATGTGACCCTTGGACCATCCTCAGCAGCAACAAACCACCAAGCAGCAGCACCAACCGTGGCAGCACCAACATAACCTGGTGATCAAACCAAAAAGACATCATTCACACACACGATGTCACAGATCTCTGGCTGCAAGTGGATGTTTCCTTTTTCTATTGCGGCAGCTTTGAGCAAGTCAAATGCTGTCCTAGTGTCCAACATACTGCAACCACTTACATCCAATGGCTAGGTATCTGAAGAAGAGCCATCCGGAGATGAGGGGCTCGCGGGCATTGCGTGGTGGCTTGGTCATGATGTCCAGGTCTGGCGGGTTGAAGCCTAAAGCGGTGGCAGGCAAACCGTCGGTCACCAGGTTCACCCAGAGCAGCTGGACGGGGATGAGGGCTTCTGGGAAGCCTAGAGCTGCGGTCAGGAAGATGCTACACACAAAAACAATAGCACGATGAAGAAAGAGTAAAATAAATGATGTGACGTTAAGGTATAATGTATGTGGATTTTACGGGATACGGTTGTAGAGGGAATGGAGTCGTCCTTACCAGACAACTTCGCCCACATTGGAAGAGATGAGGTATCTGATGAACTGTTTCATGTTGTTATAAATGGCTCTGCCTTCCTCCACTGCGGCTACTATGGTGGAGAAGTTGTCATCAGCCAGCACCATCTCGGAGGCCGACTTGGCCACGGCTGTGCCTGAGCCCATGGCGATGCCGATTTCAGCCTTCTTTAGAGCAGGAGCGTCGTTAACTCCATCACCAGTCTGAAGGGAGAGTGTGAATTAAAGAAGAAATTATGAAAAGATATTTTAGATAAAATTATAAAACTTCCCACGAGGAGATCATTGATCTCATCTGGTTTTATTTCATCGGACAGAAGGTAGATGGTAACGTTTTATCAGCATGCCAGAGGTCCTGAACACGCTTTGAATAGTCTCACCATTGCTGTAATCTCATCGTGGGACTGCAGATACTCAATAATCTTGGATTTATGTGACGGCTCTACGCGGGCATAGCAGCGGGCCTTGACCACGGCGTCTCTTTGTGCAGCGGGAGACAGATCGTCGAACTCTCGGCCGGTGTACGCCATGCTGGAAACATCGTCGCCCTCTGCGAAAATACCAATACGTCTGCAGATGGCCACTGCCGTCCCTGTGATGCAAATCAGAGCACATTTACTTCTTACGGCTTCCTGGAATTGGAATGCAAGTGAGTATGCAGCACTCTGTGTGAGCATTCTACTTGTGACTTTCTCCACGTACCCTTGTTGTCTCCAGTGATCATGATGACTCGGATGCCTGCGAGGCGGCACAGTCTAATAGAGGCGGCCACCTCTGCCCTGGGAGGGTCCAGCATGCCCACACAGCCAACGAATGTCAAGTCAGTCTGGATGAGGACAGAAAAAAATAGAGGCAACATTAGATTATTTTTGCATATTCTCACTTATAACCGTCAGAAGCTGACAGCCAAAAAGTGACACAAAAGCTTGAGGTGAAACTATCGACCACATCAATCCGTCCCGGCTCTCACCTCATATTCAACAAAGCGGGTGGAGTCCTCCAACTTCAGCTCGTCCTTGTTCATGCGTTGGTCTCGGGTGGCGAGAGCGAGACAGCGCAGCATGTCCCTGCCGGTCCCGTATTCCCTGATCACAGACATGAGTTTCTCCTTGATGCTGGGAGTCATTGGCACCTTGTTACTGCCGACACGGATGTGTGTGCACCTGTCAATCACTCCCTCAGGGGCCCCCTAGGAGCAGGCATTGACAGGAGAAATGAGAATACAAAGTACAAGATACTTTCAATAAGCAAAACATTATATTTTTTAACAATTTTAGAAAACAAACATCCAAAAAGGCCCGAACACTAACGCGATCATTTTAATATTATCCAGTTAATGAAAAGCGTTTATTCTAACAGCATAGACAGACTTCCAGTAACGTCATATTTTGTACGTCTCCACCTTGGACAATTCAAATCCAAACAGTGATTCTCAATTTCGTACCTTAACGAACATCTTGCCAACTGAGGACCGGGCCTTATTAGCAGTGCAGTACACAGACATGGACTTCCTGTCTCTTGAAAATTCCAAAGTAAACTCTTTCTTCATCAGCTGCTTGATCACCTAAAGATTAGATAAAACACAACTGCAGTTAGTTCGTTTTTCTGCATTTGACTTGTTTTATCTTGCTTGTACAAAACAATTGAAAGACGTTGTTTCTATTGCAAGGAAATGGGTTTGAAGAACAGAAGGTTACATACAGAATTACAGGCGTTGGCTCGCTCAATCTTGGACAGGCCTTTGACATCTGTATCAAACACGTTCATCTTCTCCACCAGGCACGTGAGAGCCGTCTCTGTGGCCTCACCCACCTTCTCATACACACCTTTGGTCTGGAAACAGAGAAGTGAAAAGCATACGGTCATACGGACATCTGAAAACTGTCACACAAAACACGTAAGCCACTGTCAACAGAGCCACATAAGGTACTTAAGGTTTATGTGCCAGTTAACATGCAAAACGATTCGCTACCAACCTCGTTAAAGTCCAATGAGGAATCATTACAGAGAGCACAGATAGAGGCCAGCTCCACCAGAGCATCGTACTGGGAACACTTCACTGGTTTGGCATCAAGGAACCTAAACACAACACAGATGATTATAACCTTTAGAGTAGTGTGACTTTATATTCTTATGCATGCATCGTTTACATATTGTTAGAGCACAGGCGTACGAGACTCAAAACTCACACTTCTCCATCTGGGGCGTATGTGGAGCCAGTAACGGTGAAGTCCTTTAATGAACAATGATTGCCCTCTGCCTGATCAATGATGAACATCTAGAAACACAAACATCGTAGAGACAAACTATTAGTACTCAACACTCACACAAAACCTCTGTGGCCAAAATGAGGGACGCAAAAAGAAAAGATGGAGAGAAGATTGTGATGGACACTGCATCCAGCAGGGGGCAGCAGACCACCATCCGCAGGAAAGAAACCGTCCTATCAAGAGCCCGCTTGTTCTTAGAGCAGCAGAGTATAATAATGAAACAATGAGCCAAAGCAGACACCGAGTACTCTGGTGGGAAGGGTCCATAAATGTCATCTTACAGCAAGGCAGACACAGGGTTCCTCCATGTGCAGTCACACCGCATAGATACAGTTTATAAAAGACAATCACTCTACGGCGGAAATGGTTTGACCCCGAGTATCCAACCCTTTAGGAGACGGGTTTTACTGTCTGGTTTATTTAAGATCTTCATAAAATAAATTCAAAGTTTTTTTCCCATTGAAAGTGCAAAGGAAGCCTAACCCTAACCCATATATGTGAAGGGTATGCGTTCACTCGTTACACTTTCTTACAAACAGCATTTCATTTGCCCAAAATTGAGAGGAGCAGGACAGAGATAGGAGGATGAAAATAGAAATATCTGAATAAAATGACGAGCTGGCATTATGGCTGCACTCCCCCCTCAGGCACCAGCAAGACAAGAAAAAAAAAGCAGTGAGGCGAGTAGCGGTCCTCTACGAAACAGAGAGCAAGTGAGGGATTGAATTGAGAGAGAAACATTAGGTCACTCAGGGCACTGAATTCAAGTCCAGCACAAGCTTCTCTGTCAGGGACTTTCAGACAGCCAGGAATAGCATCCTCTGGTTTCCAAAATGAGGTCTTTCAAAATTGCTAAACATGACATTGACTTGGGAATTGTGCAGGATGAGCAAGGGAAGAGGAAACATACAGGAGAGAGAGAGAATCTTTCAACACAAGGTCAGTTATGCAACTCCACTGCTGGTTCTGCTGCAAGTGACTAACTACTGCATACTGATCAGCATGCTGCCTGAACAAAAAGGGGGAGGAGAGTGGGGTGAGGAGGGAAGAAGGGAGGAGGAGGGAAGCAGAAGACCAGAGAGATAAAGGGCTGAGGAACAGAATCAGGAAAGATGGAGGGTGAAATGTAATGTCAAAAAATGAAACGTAAATAGATAATAGTTCATAGACCCTCATGCTGTTCATGCTCATAAGGAACTGGGAAAAAAATATATACATTTGATTTTGAATTAAAAGTAAGGTAAAACGTTTAGACTTGAAAGGTTGTCAGATGTCAGGAAATAGCCAGCCCGAGGGCTACTTTCACCGATTGCAAATGTTTTCAAATTCTACTTATTTTCTGATTTTTCTCAGACTGTCCTCTTCCAGTTGCTATGCAAGGCAGACCTCGTCACCACACATGCTGTTTTGGTACTTTAACTTAGGCCAATGTTCAGAGACAAGGCTTTTAAGAGACGGATAACTTCATTTCATTACTGGCAGCTTTTCCCTGATGCAATCCTTTTCTAAAGGTACCAAAGAAGACGAATTTCACTGACTGGTCACATCTGCAAAACTTTCAATCGGCTCATCCAGTGAGACACGTTGAGCGAACTGAGTGAACTGAGAGACTGACAGTTGAAGGTTAATGAGCTGACTTTAAACAACCGGTTTAATTGGGGAAAAATAGCCTGTGAGGTAAATATGTAAATATAGGATTTCTGATTCACAGTTGAAACAAATGCAAAGAAATCCTTAGACTTATTAGGGCTGCTCCCTGGAAGTGGATGGATCAATTCATCCGCTGGTGACGCCTCGGCAGACTTGAAAGTCAAGCCGACGTGCGTTTGTTTCTGTCAGTGTGCCTTACAAAACACACACACACACACACACACACACACACACACACACACACACACA
>NW_022280046.1:2265271-2269488 GCF_004355925.1 Anarrhichthys ocellatus
CACACACACACACACACACACACACACACACACACACACACACACACGGCGAAAGATGTCGTGGGCTACACATCATATTCTACACACTACTTTATAACAGACATTCATCCAGCTTTTGCTGATGGCTTTCAGGTTTCTGCTCTCATTCTCTTCTCTTACCCTACACACAGACATCTGATTGGTGGTCAGCGTGCCGGTCTTGTCGGAGCAGATGACAGACGTGCAGCCAAGGGTCTCCACAGACGGCAAACTGCGGACAATGGCGTTCTTCTTGGCCATGCGCCGTGTTCCTAAAGCCAGGCAAGTGGTGATGACAGCTGGCAGACCTGGTGAGGAACAACAACAGAACCACAGAGGAAGAGAGGATTAAAACACGCAGGAGAAGCTCAACAACTGTCCTGCAGTCGGCACAGCGGTAGGAATTTCTCGGGGGCATCTAGCATGCCACGGGCAAGGCTTCATGAGTGGAGCTCTCTAGCTTACCCTCAGGGATAGCAGCAACCGCCAGAGCCACAGCAATCTTGAAGTAGTAGACAGCGCCCCGGATCCAGGAGCCTCCATGGACCGGATCATTGAAATGTCCAATATTGATGAGCCACACGGCAATGCAGATCAGTGTGATGACCTTAAATTATACATTAGTTTAGAACTAAAGAGCATATTAACAGCAAACAATTAACCATAACTGTAATCAACATTAGTTATGATCAATCATGATTACCTGAAGTTGTTTTATTAACATTTTAGAGTACAAAAAGGGCAAAAAACAACAAAGGGAGAGGATAGTGGAGGATAAATTACCTTGGATAGTTGCTGTCCGAACTCATCCAGCTTTTGCTGCAGCGGCGTGCGCTCCTGCTCCGTTGATGCCATCTCATCTCGGATTTTGCCAATCTCTGTACTGCCACCTGTGGCCACTACCACACCAACAGCCTTACCAGCTGCAATGTTGGTGCCCTGTGTGTGTGGGGAGGGAGGGAGGGAGGGGGGTAATTAAAAGCATAATAACATTAGCCATTAAATTTATGGGCATAGGGGTAAAACTAGTTTGACAACTATTCTGATACATGTGTCACGAAGACACGGAGACTTGGTTCAACATGCAGCAAGTATCAACATGCAGCAAGTCAATAGATTGTGTTCCTAAACATATTTTGGAAACGGTAGTAGCTTCCATGGACGCAAACGTGACAATCTCTTTCGTAGATGAATAGGACATGCACATTTATTGGGATGGACATACATGTGACTGTATGTTGTCTTGCATGTACGTATTGTATGTTCATTACTTTCCAAATGTGATACAACTCTCAAATAGACAAATATAAAGAGATATAAAGAGGGATGGTGGGATGAAAACTAAAGAGGACGAGTAGGATGTTTATAGGTGTAGACGGACACAAAAGGCGTAGATAATATTGAGATGGTCTTGGGAGTCACTCACAGAAAACAGCATGTTCTTCTTGTCCTGGTTGACAGCACGCGGGTCGGGCACAGGGTCCGTGTGTTTGATCACAGACACAGACTCTCCTGCAGGAAGCAAAAACAAAAGGACATGAGAGAGGGAAGCAGAGAGAAAGTTTCTACACGGGAGAGAAAAGCAGTAGTTGTGATTCTTGGTGGACACTTTGAGGAGAGGTGTGGAAAAGGCTTTGCAGCTGACTGAGCAGGCCTGACAATTATCAAACACAGCATTGCCACTGCCTTTCAACCCCCATATCTGATGTGTGTGTGTGTGTGTCTGCGTGTTTAATCAGCTGTGCAAGGTCTGCACTGTTCTGATGGAGTAAGGCAGGGAGCATTTGACAAGCCCTATGGCCATGAATGGGGAAGGGAAGAGAGGAGAAAAACAGCTGAAACACTTAAATATCCCGTGGAATTTGCTACCAATTAAGGCAGCAGAGGAAGACAAGCGACTTAAGGACTTGAATCACATAAACCTCTACTCTCATGCATATGTCCTTCAATATTCTCCCTTTCTAATCTTTTCCATCTCAACCGCTGTCAGTGGTGCAACGGATCATAAAACTCACGGTTCGGATCACGGATCGGAGCAGCCCAAAAGAAAACAACTTTTAGAAATTTCTTTTTGCCACCGATACTAATTGCAGATCATTGATGATCCCTATTGGCAGATACAGATCCCTTCGTGAGCTGGTCTACAAGACCGTATAGTGTTTTTTCATAAAAGGCACACAATGCAAATTGTTAGGAACTAAAAGATTGTATTTGTATTGATTAAAACAAATCTGGTCATTAGTAGTTTTAATGACGTATTATGATCTGCTGAGAGCTAGTGTTAGCAGGTCACAGTTCATCTCGGATATCTATTTATGTTGTTGTGGAAATATCTCCTTCAAACAACTGAATTTATTCAAGTTTCTCACCAAGACTACATTTTTACGAAATCACATGTAAACACATGATAACGTTATAATTTACCTTCGCATCATCATAATAGAACAGAAGGGAACCTTTGTTCGTTGTCCATCAGTCACTTTACCAGCTCTCCTCCGGTCAATCTAAACACGGACTGGTTGTTTACAACGTAACATTATCAGAGATCAGCGATTGATGTCCTGATCGTATTTTTTTTACTGAATATTGGCAGATAACGATGTCAGTAAAACTATATTTCACACTGCGATGGTTATTGTAAACTGTGTAATTAATCCGTACGGATCGACAGTGGTCCGTTACACCACTAACCGCCGTCCCTTTTCCTCTCGTCCACATCGCACTCTTCGTTTTGCTATTGACTGAACAGCCATGACAAACGGAGTATTGAGGGCATGTGTGAAGAGGACATTGCATATTCTTGGTCTGTGTCTCTAGTTTGATCAGAAATAAATTATATCTTTAAATGTTTTTGTAACCTATAAGGGAAATATACAAAATGTATAATCACACAGACACAAACATGAGACAGAAGCTCACACAAAAAAAACAATAAAGAAAGGCGTTTACCTGTGAGGATTGATTGGTCTACCCTCAGCGTGGTTGACTTGATAGAAGACAGCCTGATGTCTGCAGGCACTTTATCACCGACTGTGGACAGAAACAACAAGGTTTAGGAGACACTTAAGCACCTCTTTACAATTTAAAAGCATCTGTAAATGGCACGACTACAGGTGGCTGGTTACTTTGCACAATAGCAGCGATAAAAACAGATGTTCAGATTGATCAAATACTGTATCCAGCCATGTAAAAAGGACACCTATGAAAGTAAACATGTTCTCATGAAAAGACATGATACGTACATAGAGATGAGATAAGATCAGCACTATAAACAAACAAAAGCCGGTCCACACACAGAGACTAAAGTCTTGGAAATAAAATCAATGCTTTATTAACCTAACTCATGCTCCTTGGGAGTGATCAAATAATCAAACTCCAGTTATTTGTTGGAAAGAGGCTGAGGGAAGGTCATCCATTCAAAAATATATTAATGTTCCGCTCCTCTCCTACACAGGATGCAAATAGATTGCTGCTCACTCTTTCCACTAACACAAGGGTTTAGGAATTCCTAGTAAAACAAATGTAAATATACTCCAAATTCTAAACAAGTGTATCCTCTTCAGAGAGCGGATGAGTGCCGTTAAAGCCGCTGGCGTTTATTAACTTGGCTTAAAAGGGTATCAAACTGTTTTATTCCTCTGTAGGATTTCACATGCACGTTTGGGTAAAAAGTATTTAAACCTTAGACCATGTTTGACATTCAGGTGCACATCTGCTTTAAGTGATATTCTTCCATGACTTTTCTCTTCTCAAAGCCCTTTTATGGGATGGGACTGGAAAAACAAACAAGAAGTCAGATCTAAGAATAAAACCTGCAAGTATGCGTTTAATAAGAAATCTGTAACATACATTCATGTCTATTATGCTCCTGTATAATATTGCACTGTCACAGTTTAGACACCGTAGGGTCCCCGTAGCACCCAAAATTGACGGCTGACATTTTAATGAAATTCTTAAAGCACGATAGAAAAATGCCGCTGTTGCACCAAAGTGAAATATCACTTTTCAGCTTTAAGTAAGACATCACAAAAGGTTGAACGGGTGAAGTTAAAAGGCAATATACAGCGATGACCCAGAGGCTCTTAAGAGATCCCTCTGTGGATAGTGGAGACGGACACGTAAACCAAGCCGTGGGCCTCTGCAGTGTCCTTCTGAGAGGAGAGGAAGCGAAGGGGGGGGGGGGGGGGGGGGGGGGGGGG
>NW_022280046.1:2269588-2303522 GCF_004355925.1 Anarrhichthys ocellatus
AATGGGAAGGATGAGTGGGATTGGATGAGTCCTGCAAAACCTGGGTCCAAAAATGGGAAAACTATTTTGATCATTTGCAAACATGTGCTGCTGGATTTGGGGGGAGGGGGAATGATTTTATATTAAAAAACAAAACAAAAAACTTCTGTTTCAAGCAAGGAGAATCCGCTCCACGTCATAGAAACAAACCGTTCACTCATTCCCATCACTCTCGTGAGTTTGTGACACATTTAAGCCACTCGGAGACTGTAGTGAGTATTTTCTACTCAATAACGTCGCTGCATGGTTTCACATCTTGTTTAAACTAACCCATAATCCAAAAATCCCAAAAAGGTTTTTACTGTAAATGCACTGTAACATGTGGGAGTGCCGAGTTCGCGGCGAGCGATAAAGCTCCGGGACCGGACCAGCTGCACTACCAAATTTGGTCGTCCACTTGACGAGAGGACATCAAAACGCCTCTTCATCACCGCCTCAGACTAGATCCCCCTCAACAGACAGGAGAAACTGAAGGAGACGAACCAGCTCAGCGCGAGGGAAGACAACGTAGACGAGGAACTGCAGTCGCTGGGAACATTTAAGGCTCAAAGCCCCGTGGGAAGGTTCCCATAGTGACCAATTAGAAAACCTCCTACGTCATCGTAATAGTGACCCTGCTCACCACTCATTGGTGGAGGGAATAAGGGCACAGGAATGGAATCATCCACTTTCACAGGCAATGAGGATAGTTTAGCACAAGAAGACCCATCAATTATTACAGCCTTTTAAATTAAACCCATAATTACATGTTGGTAATCACCATCATGACAAACCCATTTATCCTGGTAATAATGACTATTACATTTCAAAGAACAAATCATAAATTACAATAATAATAACAACAACAACAACAACAGGGATGCAGCGATCTGATACTATTGTTTGATTAATAACAGCGTAATGTTTGCCTCACTGTGTGGAAGAGACTGAGATCATTCTTTGACGTGTAAGGCAGCTTCAGGCTTGACTTAAACATTGCTTTCCTAACTATGTGAAACAAAATGTAACAAACTAATAATTAGACAAATGTAATGAATTGTTAGTGTACAATTTATTATTGTAATTAAACTTAACAACTTAGTAACATATCTTGGGATATAAACCTCTTTCTCCAACATGAACACAGGAATATATCGGTTTTATCTGTTCCCTAGAGGGAGGAACAAATGTCAGTCTGCATATATTTAAAGTGATGACACCTCATCAGCTTGTAGAGACCCAAGAAGTTCTCACCTCCCATCTCCTTTCCTTCCTCATACCAACTATGGTTGAAGCCCCGACTCCATGTCAAATTATAAGCCCCGCCTCTTGCCATGACTAAACCACACCAATCCAATAAGGTCCTTTGGCTTTGAATTATAGCCCAGGTTACACAGTACACAACTATTCATCATGGGGGGGGGGTCCAGTGGATCTTAAGAGGCCTTAAGAGGCTGTATATTTTCTCTCACAGTGACGGAGACTCCCCGATGTGCTAGCACGTAGTCTGCAGCCCTCTGGGACCTTTCACACGTTCCTCCACCCCCCAAAGGACTCATCCACTCCTTATGAAAGCAAAAATCTGATCAAAACCGTGACATATACAAACACGCATGACATATCCTCTCTGTGTTCGAATAATTAAGCCTTTACATTGTCAAAGGAATGAGCAAAGAGCGGATCAGACAGTCAGCAGAGGACGGGCAGAGACAATAGACAGACTATCCGATACTCCAAACACGAGAGAGGAAACCTGGCCATGTGGCCATCTGGAGCACGAATTATTTATCAAGTTAAATCTGTTCCCTTTCTCAACATTACATCCCATCGTGCTGTCTCTGACCACATCAATGGTTGAGATAAAACCATATGTCACAAGAACAGAGGAGATCTGTTCCATACAGCCTGAGAGCACTAATCAGGGGACGAGAAAGAAAGTTTCTTATGCGCAGAATGTTGTTGCTACAAGGGGTCGAGGCTTTGGCAACAGACTAAGAACATCTAGTCCGGTAAAGAAATGCACGGTAAAAACAAAGGCAACCCAAAAGCAAAGAATTGGCACTGCAATAACAACCAGTTGACTCACTTTGGTCTCTCGAGTATGGCGAAGTTTAATTATGAGTCCAAACAGTGAATGAATGGCTCAACTCAAAACTAAGAACCCTCGCTGTGAAGACTCTAGATTCAGCAGAAGTAGCCCACTGCCACATTAACAAGCTACATGAAACCAAAAGCCTTTTTTGACAGAGTGTCTTACGGTAATGCGTATTTCATTCTACACGACTTTAGCCTTTTTTCCCCCACCTGCCGACAGTTTTCAGAGCTCCCCCGACGAAAGCCCTCAGATCAGAGACAAATCCGTGTCGGCTCAGTGCTCGCAAATCAGTGCTCGAGCGCTACGCGTGAACTGTTCAGTAGAAGTGAGCCAAGAGGCTCGCCGACACATCGCAGACACCTTCCAGATATCTAGCATGCTAAACATCTGGACCTGTCGGGGAGGCTGGGAGGGAGCTTCTGCCGATGAGAGCGCAACACGCGGGTTCAGGGGAAACCTGGTGGAGGGGTTTGCCTGTAACAACACCTGTATGTGTTGTTGTTGAACCTACAATCTAAACGTAGTCATCACGGACTCCTTCCGGTGAATGATCTTGTAGTGTGCGACCCTCTCGCCGGTTAGTCATATAGTGTGATAAACCACGACGACTTATGGACTTACAAGATAGCAAGTTGAGTCTCACTTACCGCAGCAATCTTAGCTTAAATATAGAAAAATTTGAATGCACCAAAGACCACCATATTGACACATCATCTAAAAATATTTTCTCTGAGACGAGACTGCTCTATGTGACCACTACATGGATCATTTCCCGCTAAGCTGGCAGCTCAGAGTTATGCCACTGATGCATAAAGGTGTGTCATTTGATGCTCAGAACAGACAGACAAAAGCAAACGGTGGTCAATGATACCTCACCCACAGTGCTGCAGCAAAACAAACTGTTTATGCAACACAGCAAAACACTGAACTGTGACAAGTAAGCAATCAATGTAGGAAAATGTTTCAGAAGGAAATCTTTGCCGGACTGCAAGAATGCTTACAGTGTATCCAAAAAATAATGACTGAAAAAACAATATTAACACAAAGCAAGACCCATAACCGCAGTAATTGACACACAGAGTTCCACTAACTGCTTAAAAACAATTGCTCAGACGGAGCAGCTGAGCTTGTGATGGCAAAATCATCGCAGCTCTAAATCTGAAAGTACCCAAAGGATATAAACCATACGTCTGGTCTGACAAGACACTTTTGCAGCCTGGCATTACACTCATAAATCATCAACCGTCACAGTAAATCAAATGGCCGTAACTGTGTACATAAAGCATGTAGGCCTGCTTGTTTGATTCAGCGACTGTACCGCTAACAAGCCTGAGTCGGCAGGTTGAACGATCTATACGACTCTGAACGCGAGATAATAGTTGTGCAGCAGCTGCGGTATAAACTACGGTCACTATAAGCTTTGATGACAAAAAATTATAATGCAGATTATGGTTTTGACCCAACTGATGCCTCAAGTCTTAAAAAAAAAAAAAAGAAAGAAAGAAAGACTACTATCTTAAAATATAACTATCCAAGAATAACAAATCAATGCTGCACTTAATTTCTTAAAATCACATCAATATGAGAATTAACAGGAAGATTTTATTTTAGTTAACTCAAGTTAGACTGAAAAAGTATATTATTTAAGTACATTTATGCCACAGAGTGACACGTCGACTCTGAAAGGCATCGGAACAACAGTGAGTAAATCCACAACAAGATTATAAACACGATAAAAAAATCTTTTCTGCAACTCTACTCCACTAACCGTTGCTTTGGGACAAAGAAAAGATGAAGAAATTCTTTTATAGGAAGCTACATAATGAACAGAGACAGGAAAAGAGAAAGACAACCAAAGATAGACAAGAAGAAGGACAGAAAGAGGCCCACTGAGAATGAGCAAGAAAACAAGAGAAATGGGGAGCAGTGACGCAAGAGCCAAAAACATATGTGGCCCTATTCAAGTTGAGGTTAGCAAAGAAAAAAATGAGTTTGGGAAACAGATTGTGCCTCTGCTCTTGTATTGCAAAACTGCTTCACTGACTTGGTGCCGCCATTACTCTGAAATTGTCAAGAGGGATGAACAGGATGAGGGATCAGCTGCGTGTGTGTACGTCATAACACTGTTCATGGTGTTTACATCTGTACGTCTCCTACAGTCACTAAAAGCATCAGTGTGTTGAAGTACAGCCATCAATTCATCAGCTCTTCAAGGTATGCTGTATGTCAGCGACTTATCAGATGAACATATTTAAATAATATAAAGGCCCTGCACGTGCAGTTGGCGCCATGTCCAAAAAAAATTGGAAGTGTGAGGCTGCACAGAGGCGCGATGACACCACTTTCGGCGCACACACTCGTGCTTCGGACACTACGTTGATCATAAACAACTCTCAAAGGTAATCCATATTATCCATAGTCAGTGTATTACCTACAATGTGCTGCTGTGGACAAGGTCAGCAGCAAAAGATGATGACCTTTATCTGTGAGCTATATTTAGAATATTTTTACCACTTTATCTTGTCAGACAGCCCTCTCCAACAAGGAAATGAACTGAATGTTATGTCTCCATACAGTGTCACTTTCAGTTCCGTTCCCAGATAAATATTCTAAACATAGCAGACATTTAAACTGGTATTGATTTTTAAAGGTGAGCCTTTGCTAAAATATGTCCCCCGTCCACAGTTGTATCTTGCTTTGCTCCTTTGTTGGTACTCCCGTCTTCAAAACTGACCGACCGCTATCTACTGTAGGTAATACACAGACTATGGATAAGTACCTCGTACAGACCCACTTCAAGTAATCCAAGCTATGCCATTAATACTTTGAACCGTACCTGCCACCTCCACGATGTCTCCGGGCATAATGTCCCTGGCCTTGATTCTCTGGACACTCTTCCTGTCCTGGCGGTACACCTTCCCCATCTCTGGCTCATATTCCTTGAGCGCTTCAATGGCATTTTCTGCATTTCGCTCCTAAACAGTGGAAATAGGAGGAAAATAAATTTTAAAAAAAGTACATTTCACACAAACACTGAGCACTTCACAAGAGCTGGATGAAGACACAGCGAAGTCTCAGATATGCTGTTTTAGTTAGAACACCATTATTCAAAATGGATTAGTATCAAATCTTTACATCAGCAAAGCGACAAATACAAAATATACTAAGTGCACATGATGAGTGATCTAGGATAGACAGCGGAGCATAATTATGCCAACACTGGGACGTGATGTAAAAGGCTGGGGGGAAAAAATATGAAAGAAAGCTTTTGCCGAGGTCACATGGTTTTCTTTTCTCAGATGTCAAACAATACACCTAAGACTTACCCTAACAATGGAGATTTTCTATTCCAAAACACATGTGATCACGCATGCGAGTGCAATAAATTCTTAAGTTTCCCCCAAATGCTCTCTTATTGCTGGCTCAGTTGGTTCCCGATCCTTCTTCTCTTGCACTTTTCCGTTAGTGCTGACGTCACCGTGTCTGACACATCGCTCTCAGACCGGACAGTTTTAGTGACAGCCTTCAGGCAGGCAGCACTCAACGAGACATGACAAGCCAGGGCACACACAACCCCTTTTCTAAAGAATAGCAACAGACACACACACGCACAGTCATTAAAATTGCCAGTAACGGTGAGGGTCTACAAGGTTAAAAGAAAGCTACAAACAAAAGAAAAGCATACAAAACATTCAACTGCTCTGTATTCAGAGGGAAACTATCCAAAGCAGCACCAGCGGGTACAGCCTCCTCCACCTCTACATCATTCAGAGGCTTTGTTTACATGAACAAAGTCAACCAGCCACTTACTGCAACAACTCCCATTTACACACAAGCCTCAGCAGGACCTTCAACACGCATTTCATTCACAAGACAATCCAGCAGAGACCCACCCAACCTGTCAGGTGTCCTCTTTGGCATCGTGTGGTGTGACTTACAATCATGGGGATTGTTCTGCAAATGAAGTTATTAGACATTTAGACACTTGCACCTGCAGAAACACACTTTTGATCTATGACAAGAGCGAGAAAAATAGCCTTGCTCAAGACCTGGAGTCAATGATATTCCACACTGCGAGAAGTTTTCTCAATTTCTAGATGTTACCCACAGATTATGAGTCAGGGGTTCCCCAACTTGTTCCCGGACCATCTATGAATTTGTATGAGACATGCAAGGTCTTATATTGTATTAATTAGCTCCACAGATGTGTTTCTTCATGCCTCGTTGTCGATCTTGTCAATTAAATCTGTTTTCGTGTGTCTGGGGTGCTTTTATCTACACTATTAGCCACAAGCAGGTGCAAGGAGTTGGTGTATGCATCTATCGTAACTGACTCCAGGGTAATCTACCGTATTCTGGTCAATTCTAAACGTGATCCAAAAGGTGTCAGTGAAAAAATATAACGGATAATAGGTTTTTCTGTGTGTCCAGATGAGTGCCCCCCCCCCCATCCATGACCATTGCTGCCTTTTCTTCCTGCCTATAATTAAAGTGTATGTTGACCAATCAATAATACTGCGTCTCAAAGGAACGGCCACCGTAAATCCCGGGAAAAGCCAAGCCCCTGCTGGCACAGATAAATATAGAGGAGGAAAAAAAAAACTTCTCACAAGCACCATTAAAAACCATCGCATTGGTTGTGTTGTTTCACTGTTGAAGACTAAATGTTGTCCTGCTCAGTCAAAGAGTTTCCCTGAAAGGATAGGTTGATAAATAAGGACCGGAATATACCAAGTGAAGAGGAAGTGGGGCAGGCCAGGTTTCCACAGTGTGACTGAGACAAGAAGTGTATGAGATTGATGTAGTTTTTCCCCCACTGAGGGTCCAATAAGATATGTACTGTATCCTTGGCCTGAATGACAAATGTTGTCAAATTCATGGCCAGATAAAAATGTAATTATAAGCTTATCCAGTCCATTCTGTAATAATATGCTTTTTAGTAAAAGAAAATGGAGTTTGGAAGAGCTCATGTAACTCTCCACTGTTAGGTTATCATTTGAAATTAGCAAAAAATAAGCTATTGTCACCACTTTCGAGGCCACTATTTATGAACTCATAGTGATGTGAAATTGTAAATGCAATCCGTTTACCTGCCAGACTCCTACAATGGCATTTGCTATGAGAATAAGCAGGATGACAAAAGGCTCCACAAAGGCTGTCACGGTTTCTTCTCCCTCTTCAAACCAGGCCAGCACCTAAACACACAAAACAGAGAAAAAAAACAATGAAAAGTAAGGAAATACACTAAAACAGTTAATACTGAAGTGTGAGACACAGACCATTTAAGTCCAGCCGGGTTAACATTAGCTACACCCCTAAAGGACAGAAATAAAGACTGGACATTGCTGGACAACGGTAATTATGAGCTTTGTTTTAGGATCTCCTCCCAGAGTCTTTTCCACGCACCTTCCTAGTAATTGGAGTTGTGCCAGAACCTCACTTTGACTTTTACACATTTGGCACAATGATTTTAAGTATCTAACAATCATTTAATAATTCATAATAAATACCACGCCAGCTTCTGCCAGTATTGCAGAAACTGGGCCAAGAAAGCCACGTGAGCGAAAGAGTGTAGTAACCACTCTCTCCTCTTTTAGAATCGGCGCCAGGAGTGAAGTGTGTCAAACGAAATGACAATGCCCCCCTTATTTCCTACTCCCAACTCATTTAAGCACGGCCAATCAAACAGCAAATTCAGTTCTACGTGTCTGTTTGTAGTCTAAATGTTGTCCTGCTAAAATAAATGTGCATTTATCTGCAGGTGCTTCTGTGATTGAGAGCGAGTCTCGTGCTACAGCTGGTGATTTATAAGCTTTGGAACCATAGCTGGCTGTCAGCGCCATTCTGAGCCAGTAGGCCAACAGCCAACCCTAGAACAAAAAGGGCCGTATGATAGTTAACCTCACACTGTGTCACACACAAACTACAGTGGGGACTGTCACTCACTGGTGACAGCAACACAAGTTATTTCTGTTCATTTATGGAACCGTCATCCTGTATTCACACCGGCAACGTGAAAACTGGACATCAAAGTAACGTTGAGCATTGTGATAAGAGTTTAAGTCATCACTAGAGTGTGGTGGTATGTTAACGACAAACAATTCAATCATCGGAGAGACAGACGGACTTCTCAGGTGTCTGTCCCTTTCGATCTTTAACAGCCAAACACAGATCATGTAGGATATTCCAACAACGTACCACATAAACTAATCAAGTTACATAGCCATCTGTTCCAAGATGAACAAAGTGTCAGCATTTCTTTTTAAATTACAGATTTCTTGATAATTGATGCGGTAACATAATTTCTAGGAAGCAACAGGCTCAAAGATACTGCGATGACTTGATTTGGTACAAGAGAGAAAAAGCACAGCGGACATAAAATACCACAAGACAGAATCATGAAAATCATCTGGGTTGTGTCAGCGGACAGATTCTGGGCACCTTTCCGCTCCACTGTGAACATCATTCTTGCTAAACTGTGATCTGCACTAAATCAATCAGAAAAAGGTCTATAAACACTTTGTATGATCACCTAAATACCCAATCTAGGGTCCACTTATCTTGAGTTGAATGTTGAACGCACCCCTTTAAAACGAGGGACACGCCTGATCACAGTCTGTTATTACTACTAATCGCATACAAAAGAAGAAGTCAAATAGGAGGTTTTGTATTTGTTTTACTAATAATAATATGGGTTGAATCAACAGTGCACAAACCACCTGTACAGCTAACAAAACGTGTGTTACACTTACAAAGGATATGCAGGCAGCAAGTAGAAGGATCCTGACAAGCAGATCTTCAAACTGTTCAATCACTAGTTCCCAAAGGGATTTACCTAAAAAACAAGAGTTCAAAATGAATCATTGGGGGGGGAAAAAAAAAAAAAAAAAACATGAATGAGAGACTTAACATTTAGAGTTACAGGTTATTAATTGCATTTATTCACAATGGTTCACTCACCCTCCTCAGCTGGCAATTCTGCAGGTCATCCCATCCAGACCAGAAAAAAAAAAAGAAATGGAGAAGCTATTTATTTAAATTAGTCAGATGAAATATCATATCTATCTGTCTATATCTATATATCTATATCTATAAGTTACACCTATAGCCGTGACATTAGCGATGAAACAATACACAGATACATAGTATAAAGGAGGATAATGTGTTTATTTAGTGAGTCACAGAAGAGACGCTCGCCAATATTTCAACATACAGATCGTGACGTCAGCAACCTTTCCTTTTTGTTCGTCCGTTACAAACCGGGAGCCGTTACTGCCATAGCTGTACACATGACACCGGCACAGTAGAGTTAAAGCTACTTGGTTTTTTTTAAACAAACCGGTATTAACCAGCTCCTTACCGTTTGGTCCATATCGTTCCCGCTGTTTCTTCACTTGGTCTAAACTCAGACCCGTGCTTTCATTCACGTTAAAAAAGCTGTAAACTTCTTCCACCGTCTTCGTGTGTCCGTTGTCCATGATGGTGAATGGCCACTTGAGGACACCGGTTGTGTCGCCCTGCTGGTCCCGACCTCAACCTCTCAACGGTTCTCTCCTTTCTTTGGTGTCACCGCGGTGAATTAAACTGAATAATTAAAATATCAGAGCGGGATTCCACAGTGTTGGCTGTAACCGATTAATTAGCTATAACACGGGGCAGGTGCCTGTAGCGAGAGTGCACGAAAAATAGCGGCTCCCGAGCTATCGGATAGCTAACAGGCTAACAGCTAGCTAACTGTTGGGCTTCTTTAGGGTCCGCTTGAATTAGCCGGGTGTAGGTTTCCTGTGAGACCGTGTACGAAACACTCATATCAACATAGCATAGTCTCAATTCGATGTTATGTCTTCCTCTTCTTTCAAAACAGCGAATTCCAGAATAATTCTGTCCAAATAGATGGCTCAAACATGTGCCTCTGTTGCAGTAAGTCTGCCTGTACGTTGCGGAATCAGCAGCGTCGTCGTCGGTACCAATCGCGTTTGTCCGCTGCAGCTCTCGCGTGCGTCGAATGCGGTGTTCGGTGTCCGCATGTGGAATCAGCCCATTGGTTGGAAACACCGGAAATCCTACAGTCTCCTCGCTCCAAGCTCCACCTCCACGACAACGGAGCTTGGGATCAAGGCAGTTGACATTACATTTGTGTTTTTATATTTTCTACAACATTTCCAAAATATTTCTTAATATATTTTTGGGAAAAATATAATAACAGACACCAAAAAAATAAAAAGTCGTTCCCCCAAAGAAAGGCTTCCAGCACAAACCTTGATAATACTGTATATTAATTGTATTATCTCATAATTGCCAGTGGTTTTGGAGTTCCGTCAGACTGACAGAGCAACACAGTTAACCTTATCATTTGCTCCGTGGACTTTATCAAATTGTCAGAAAGAATTTATCGGTTAAAGTCATCCTAAAATTATCTTTGAAATGATACCATGGAGTGAAATTGGGCAGTGACATGTGTAGCCTTTTGCATTAGACATTATATGGTTTCTAGAAGAAGAAAAAAGACTTCATACTGTACATCGAAAGCAATCAGAAATACGTTATCCATATAGATTCTCAGTTGCCTGTAATGTTGACCTCATAGATAACAAAAGCAGTCCTTTAAAATCCCTAAAGATAACGATGTAGTTAATGTGTGGGATGGTTTCTGTCTTTTGCAGCCTACAGTATCTGCTGTCTATTTGAAAGACAAGTTATTTTAAGACTGTGATTAATGTGTGCTGCCACAATCAGACTCCTGCTCAATGAAAAGGAAAGACTAAATCTGTGCAGCTATAGTGACCACAGTTGGGACAGCCTAATACAAAATAAAATATGATGAAACCCAATCTGTAACTATTAAGAAAAAATGCTGTGAATGAGAGCCAGGCTGTCATAGATTTTTTGATTAATAATACCAATCAAGAAATACTTGCCGTAAAACATATACATACTGTATGTCTTAAAGGACAAGTTGGTTTTATGTCACTAGAGTAATATCAGTTGTTATGCTTTAATAACAAAAAACATACTGACGACATATAAGAATGCAGGACATTATACTTGAACTATACAGACTTCAGCCAAAATAGAGTCAGGTTTTTGAATACTCATTTTGTGTTGTATGTGGTGGCAGTACAGAGGCAATGTGTTGCCGTCCAATCCGGTCAAGGTTCGGCTGTGGCTGTTTTCTTGCAAGTAACGACTGTGGCCATCTCGCACTATAGGCGTTCAGGTGAGTGTGAGCTTAGCGGAAAGGTTTAGGTCTGTTTGGACTGCTTGCTTATGGTGGCTCACTGTGAGGCCAGTTCACTCTCTTTGGAGGCTGGAGAATCTTTCTTTTTAGTCAGATTTCTTTCTGTCAGACTTGAGATGAGACGTCTCAGGACACTGAGGTTAAAACAATGCAGGCTTTGTTTATGTCTGACTCCAGGGGATGGCTGAAAATGTCTGCTACTTTGCAAAAGATACGCTTCCCACAGGTATTCATGATCATCAAAGTTAAGAGACTCTTTTGTAGTTTGAACCTTATACTTGGGATTATTCTAAGACATCTGGGTGGAACATAAATTTACAATTACAGCGTGTCAAATGAAAAAGATTCTCGCTGCATTCAGTGATTTCACAGCTTTTCAATTTTGGGACTTGACACTCACCCATACCCTCCTGGCTACAGGCTATGTAAAGCAATCATAATTCAAGTAAATTATACTCCTGCGCTGTGCTTTTCATCAAGCAAAGCCTAATTAGCTGCATCACCAGTCTTAAAGAATCACTGTTTCGCATAAAGAATCACCAGCGTGCTGTGAGTATTTTGTTAGAAAATTTGGCACACGCCGGGTGAGTTGAGATTGTGTCAAACAGGGCCCTTTTCTCATTGCATGCCTATGTTTGGCTTCGTGTTTTCAGCAGAAAACTACTTGGTCACCTTATAAGGGGCTCTGAAAAAGTGCAAGTGGACATTATAAAGCCATCTCAGGATGAGAGGGTTAAATGCTGAGCCTCTTGACAACCACAATCCCTCATTGTAGTGGAGTCCTTGGGAAAGAGACACCTCTCTCCTCAGGGAACGCTGAATCCCATTGCAACTATAATTTGCCTTAAAGGTTTACTCACGAGCATTAGGTTTCATGAGCAAATTATGATGAGCCGCTAATGTGAATCAATAATGGAAAGACTTCTTCATATGGATTATGCCTTGTATCATGTAATTGGTTTCTACAAGAAACCCATATGTATCAATGCTCAAGTTATGTTAGTGATAATTATGACATGGTTACATGAGGAAAGGTGAGGGGGTGTCCTTGTAACAAGCAGCCAGTCTATACAGAAAGGAGGAAACAGTGGGTTTTACCCTATAACAAGATCAATTGTAATCTTACCTACATAAAAAGTATTAAGATTATGAATTATAAAGCTCAGTTGATGTTTGGCTCTGATTATTCAGTGATAGTTCCTGGAGCCCACCAAAGGAAACATCACATTTTGTCGATATTGACTTGATATTGTTCGATACCTCATGTTGTTTTTCATGTATAACAACCTGAGATTTGCCAGGAGAGTCACACAATTGCAAACCATAACCTAAAAAAAACAACTTGGTGGCATTTGAATATATATTTTCCAAAGCAGCTGGATGACTCCTCCATTCATGTGATTTTGCTGCACTCAAGTGGACAAAAATGTAAATACATGTGGAGATTCATCACTTGCCTACATTAAGATACCTCATAAAATACTGAATTTTCCATATAAGTGGATGTAAAAATTCCCATGTAAATCATGTTTTTTTCTTTTTTCAATTCTATTTTTTTTAGAAATTGTTTGTTTTAAATAAATGACTTAAAGTACTCATATTACGTTTGCAAAAGCGAGAACAACGCGAGTCTCGCGATATTTACTACCGGGGTCAAAGTTAACTTTGGCCATGTGTTTATGTTGCCGCATCTATTACAGCACTCTTAGACACAGCTACAGTTTGCATTATATTTACATACATTGATGAATTTTGCAAGGCAGAGTTACGTCTTTAGGAGACTTTATATTTCGTAACCGGAAGTTGGTTGTATCTGAATATTCCGCTCCGCGTTAGCTTCCGTAGTTCAGCTGACATGCCAGTCTGCATCCTTTAGCTGCATGATGGCTTAGCGTGACATGTTTAAAATCCGACCGCTGTTGAGTGCCTTAGTTAACAACAGACTGACGTTAGACAGAAACGGTAAGCGAACATATCCAAGACAACGTGCCGGTGAACGCATTCGGTGTGCAAGCCGTGATTGCGTGTGTTCCTGCTTTTTTTTTTTTTTAAATACCCTTTTTGTCCGCAAGATTTATCTCCTTACCGTGTTCATGTTTGTGCAACATGTAATGGCGTCCTTCGTCACAATCACAGCTAACCTTACAGAACAGGACATGTAACTCACAGGGGATCCTGATCACGGATTGGGGATCCTGATCACGGATTATTTCTTGGTCTCTCCACAGGTGGCCCTTGGAATTCGCTTTGCATGATGAGTGAGGGCTCCAGGGATGAGCAGACAGCCAAGCTGCTGAAAAGAGCCAACGAGGAAAACGAGGACTCTGCTGAGAAGGTGCAGGCTGCAAAGAAATTAAAAGCAGAAGAGGAAAAAGCTGAAGATGAAAAGAAATATCCCAAAAAGAAAGTGGTACTCCTTGTGGGATACTCTGGAAAGGGATACTATGGCATGCAGGTTCGTACTCTAGCTGATTCTCCTCTCCTACACTTTTTTTTTTTTTTTTTTTTTAATTTTTACGACTTGCTAAATGTGTTTTTTGTGTTTCAGAGGAATCCCGGAACCTCTCAGTTTCGGACCATCGAGGATGAACTGGTCACTGCACTCATTAAATCCGGTTGCATTCCTGAAAACCATGGCGATGAGATGAAGAAGATGTCTTTCCAAAGATGTGCCAGAACAGATAAGGTATGAGTCTGTGCAGACATCCCAGAAGGAGTACCTGTCATAGCACAAGGCCAACACGGCCATTTTTAAAAGTGAAATATTCACTGTATTGTGAGTTTGCATGCGTCATTATTATTGGTGTGTTTGTTCAGGGTGTGTCTGCTGCTGGCCAAGTGGTGTCTCTAAAGCTGCGGTTGATTGAAGACATCGTTGAAAAAATCAACGAGCATCTGCCACCGCAGGTCAGAATCCTCGGTGAGACATTGGTTCTAATAATTACATTTTATTGATTGGAATTTGAGATGATTTTTAACATTCTGCAATTTTTTTCTCTTCCTTTTTGTTCCAACAGGTCTTAAACGGGTGACCCAAGGTTTCAATTCCAAAAACAACTGTGATGCTCGTACATACGCCTATATGCTTCCAACAGTGGCCTTTTCCCCAAAAGACTATGATACTGGCGACATAGCAGCCTTTCGCCTCGAGCCCGGGACACTCCAGAAGGTGAACGCTCTGTTTGCTCTCTACAAAGGCACCCACAACTTCCACAACTTCACCTCTCAGAAGGCTCCAAGCGACCCCAGTGCCCGCCGCTACATCATGGAGATGTCTTGCGGAGAGCCTTTTATCAACAGCAATATACAGTTCGCTGTGATCACTGTACGAGGCCAGAGCTTCATGCTGCACCAAATCCGGAAGATGATCGGCCTGGTGATTGCGGTGACGAAGGGCTACGCGAAGGAGGAGGTGGTGGAGCGTAGCTGGGGACACGATAAGGTGGATGTTCCCAAAGCTCCGGGACTGGGCTTGGTCCTGGAAAGGGTTCACTTTGACCGGTACAACAAGCGGTTCGGCGGGGACGGTCTGCACGAGCGGCTGGATTGGGGCGGCGAGGAGGAGGCCATCAAGGGCTTCAAGGAGGCTCACATCTACCCCACCATCGTTGAGACGGAGTGTCAGGAGGGCTCTATGGTCAGCTGGATGTCCACACTTCCCATCCATGACTTTAAAGCTACAGCCTCAGCTACTGACGCACAAGACAATAAGGACCAGAAACAGGTATCTGGAAGCCACCATAGAGTAATAATATGTACTGAAAACCATGATGTTTAAAATAAATCATTTTGTTCATTGTTGCTCTCTCCTTTTCCCCCAGGACAACGCAGATTTAAGAAATGACTCGGATTAGGTCACTCTGCCAGCTGAAAGAAGAGATGTTTTCAGAACTAAATATTCTCTCTTTTGTTGGGAATTAGCTTTCTTTTTATTATATCTTCCAAAATTTACTTTTTTTTTGTGATATTAAATTCTGCTTCTCTTATACAAATGTTATTAAACAAACAACAACAAAAACCTCTGTTCTTTATTGTACCCTGAGTGTTTCCTGGTGTTAATTTGTGCCTGGATCATGCCCTCAACCAATGTGTCTCAGCTCCATTAGTGTTGGTTGTTTAGCTGTTTGAGTCTTTGTCTTGTAAGAAGAATCTTAAGGATAGGTTTGGATTTTTCGCAATGCAATACTGACATTCTTATATGCACTTCACCTCAACTCCACTGTAAGATTTGGGACAAAATCCACTGTCCAGCTCCCACGCAAGAATGTAGTTTAAAGATCAGCTGTAGCTAATATGAGGGTAGCTAAATCAAGTGTCTATATTTTGCAAGATCTTAGTGAGCAGTTATTTATTTGGCCTTGTCTCTTTAAGTTCGTAAAGCCAGTTAATGCTTTTTGTTGAAAGTTATTTACCAATTGGCGTTGGTAAGATCATTGTGAAGCAAACCTTAGATTGTGCTAATAAAACTAATAACCGTCGGAATGGAATGAGACTTATTTATTTTCAGTCCATTTTTCATGTATTGAGCTAGGAAAGTCAACATCACAAATGGTATATAGCTTTTATTTCATAGTTGCAGGAGCAGTGAAGATGATGTTTACATATGGGACAGAATCTATTTGATTAGATCATACAGTTATTGTATTGTATGGAAAAAAATCATGTTTTGATCAGAAAAGTAATGTGTCGACAGAACTCGGCTGAGAGTCACTAAATGTGTAATAAAATGTGTTTCATCTGTACCCTAGCAGTGGTTTGGTTAGTTTGTGTTAAAACCGAAACCAGGACTTCAGCCTCCCGTCACTAGGAGGCGACACATCAGTTGAGTGGTCAAGACTGGTGCTGCATTCACTGACCTTTGGAGTTATAGGAAAGTAGACCTTTCTCAAGTATGTTTGCCGCCCGTCTATGCACTATATTCGTATATAGTATATTTATAGATTACGTAATTCCTTGTATGGTGATATTAACAGACGTTACTGTAACTATTTTAAATTATTCACAAACAAAATTTCTAGGATGTTCACATGGAAGTTCCAGGATGTTTGTAGTAATATCTTTCATGTTTCATATTACTACAAAGTAACTTGAACGCAGCATCACCAAATAATCATGGCGCCGGCCAAAAGACGCAACGTGATTTCGGCGAAAACATCAGAACAAAGTGGAAAAAGAGCTAAAATTGACCTTAATACCAAAGTTGAAAATGTACTTGAGAGTAGAAAAAATGCCAACGACGTTTTCGACATCCTCGAGTTCCTTGAGGTGAATATACGCAACTAAGTAACGCTGTTGTAGGACCCAGCTGAATACATGCTGGTTAGCTAGCTTTATTGACACCAGGTAGGATGTTAACGTGCTTCTCTTGGTTACTAACACCATACACTGCACGTGTGTTTTATTCTCCATGTCCGTTTGCAGTCAGAAAAAGAGAAAGATGTTGTCAATGCCGCCAATGCCTGCAGCAAATTGTTCTGCACCTTGTTGGAGAAGAAAGAGCTGTTTTTGGGGAAACTGCCTGGAGAGGAGGAGGAGGAGGAGGAGGTGGCGGCGGCGTTGAGTGGTGAGTAACGTTACTAGGTTAATAATAATAACTGTACATTACAATTAACCCTAGTTACGAGGTAGATGGTCACACATATATTTATATGTAACGTTATATGTGTATGTTTTCTGTTTCAGGTGGGTTGAGTGCTGAAGAGAAGTACCGCATGTTCATGCGACACCGATACAACAGCTGTGTGGAGATGCTGCTTGAGCACCTCAACCATGAGCTTCATGATGTGAAGGTGACACACACACACACACGCACACACACACACACACACACAAAGAACCATGCTGCTCTTACTGTAAAAATGTGATTGCAGATGAAAAGGAGAGTCAAGTAATTTGTGTACTGTACATTGCATACCAGCTCAGGCCTGCCAACGCTATTCGTTGTTTAGTTGTTATCTTTCCGATGTTGCATTGTCTGTTTTTTAATTGTTTTTAATACAAACTGTCTGAATACAGGAGAGTGCTCTGTGCTGCCTCATGAAGTTTGCTGCAGGAGAAGGACATCATCCACTCCAGGACTTAGACTGGAGTGAACACTACAGCTTCCCCAGAGAACTCATCCAGGTAAGATGTCGTACAACCTGGTCGTCAGTGGTGGGAATATGAATATACTTTATCTGTTCCTTTGTGTGACTTCCCCATTTTGTTTGCCAAGACAAGAAATAAGGCAGTTATTCTTTTTTTAAATCATCCGACCTTTTTGTCAGGCGCCTTCTGATGTTTTCTATTATTTCATCATCAGGCAGTGGTGGACAGACTGCTGACCAAAACAACAGACAACTACTTGCTGATCTCCAGGTTCTTCGAGTTCCTTGAGATGGAGGACGTACGCTATTATGTCATGAGTTCCATCCGTGAGAATGTGGCCAAAGTCATGAACAAAAACAAAGGGGTAGGGGGCACTTAGTTCATCTGCTGTTGCTGAGCTTGTTTATTACTTTCCTTGTCCCATTTTTCTTTTATTTAGTAAATATTACTCGGTGCGCTGAATGCTGTGTGCTTGTCTTGTTCCTCTCAGGCGTTGGTGCCTGTGTATCAGAACAACGTTTTCACCCTCATGTCCAACATCGGCATGCCAAGCCAGGAGTCGGAGCTCACCAACTTCATGATCAAACAGGAAGGTGAGACCTGCTTGTTGTCAACGCCACAATGTTGCAGAGTTAGTTTCTTCTGTGTGGGGAGAAGAGGCTGTTCTTGTTAGTTTTGTACATGAATGCTATTTTTTACATGTCATTAATAAACTGATGTTTTTTTTTTTTCTAGCCAAGCACGAGGACTGGAAAGCTGCTAAGCTGAATGTAAGTACAAATGTTTTTAATCCACCGTTAACATTTCTTAACTTAGATATTTCCCCGAATATGATTTTAAATGTTCTACTTCACAACAGGAACACAAGCGTGCCTTTGAGAGGATGTGGCTGGGCTTTCTCAAGTATAAGGTATTATAGAAATCGTGACTGCACAATCTAAATGTTTTTTATTAAAATGTATTCACTGTGCCATCTCATCTCTCTGTTGTAGCTGCCAAGCAGCATGTATAAAAAGATCTTGGTGATCCTCCATGTCTCCATTTTGCCCAACTTGAGTAAACCCACACTGATGATCGACTTCTTGACCGCGGCCTATGAAGTCGGTAAGTTGTGCGTGTGGCTCAGTGGTGACAGTACTTCAGCATCTTCATGTGACAATGAATGCTTTAAAATAACCATGAGGGTATTATTTTTTTACATAGGGCGATGCTGGTAATCCTGATATTTTGTCATGTTTTTGTTGAACAGGTGGGGCTATCAGCCTGCTGGCCCTCAATGGGCTTTTTGTCCTCATACATCAACACAACCTGTGAGTATTACATGAAAAAAACAACAATTAATTTGGCTACTTTAAAAGTCACATTAATGACAGTAACATGTTGAAGAAACATGAGGCTCTATTCTGAATCTATAAAGGACAACAGTAGACTGAAAGATGTTTGAATTGCATAATTACTCTACTATATGTTGTGTGTGCTTGCAGAGATTACCCGGATTTCTACAAGAAGTTGTATAATCTGCTTGAGCCTTCTGTTTTCCATGTTAAGTACAGAGCGCGCTTTTTCCACCTAGCTAACCTCTTCCTTAGCTCCAGGTAAGAACATTCATGCTTCACTAAAAGTGTTTAGGGAGAATGTGATAATCTGATTTAAGGTGACTGTACGACCATGAAAATCTCAAAAAGCTTATATATTGCATTGGTAACATTTGCTGCATATGTGTTTGTGCCTTCCTCCAGCCACTTGCCAGTGTACCTCGTGGCTGCGTTTGCCAAACGCCTGGCTCGCCTGGCTCTCACAGCGCCGCCTACAGCCCTCCTCATAGTGCTGCCCTTCATCTACAACCTGATCCGGCGCCACCCGTCCTGCAGAGTCCTTATTCACAAGCCCAGCACACAGGATGGTGAGCGGCAGTCACTCTCTTTTTGGTTGTAATTTCATCAGTTTCAAAATGTCAGGGGTTTTAGATTGCCAGTCCGATTCGTTATATTTAACACAGCTTGTATGAATTTTTACTGTGATGCACAATCCAAGGAAGCATGTTAGGATACATGTAGAGGTTTGTTTCTATTCATAATGACAGAGCCCGTGGAGGACCCGTATCTAATGGACGAAGAGGATCCTGCCCAGTGCCGTGCCTTAGAGAGCAGCTTGTGGGAGATTAAGGTGTGTACAGCATGGGATGGTTTTGGATTCCCAAATAAATCCTCCATGACACTGAATTTAACTGAGCCATGACTTGTGACAGCCAAGGGTTTTGATTGGAAAACAAGATGAAGGAATATCATATATATTTAGGAATCTAACTTAATGGAAGCATACCTCATTTTCAATTATTTTCTTCTCGTGTCCTGCAGACACTGCAGAAGCATTACCATCCAGATGTGGCCAAAGCTGCTGGGTCCATCAACACACCTCTGTCAGGAAAAGAGGAGGACATCAACGAGGTGCTGGAGATAACAACATATGAGGTAATGTCACACTTTAGATAACAGTTACTCACTATTGTCTATTGGTACATAAATAAACTAAATGGAAGCTAACTAATAAATGCTAATACTCCTCCTCATATAGTCATTTGAGTAGCATGAATAATGTGTCCCATGTTCTTATCCCTAGCTGATGGAGAGAGACCTGAAGAAATCTCAGATCAAGACTGTCCCTCTGGAGTTTGAAACAGCCACACAGTTACTAAAAGGAGGGGGAGATGTGTTAGGACAGCACTTCTGTCTGGATTAAAACAAGAAAAAATGAGCGACCTGCATTCTTACACGCTATACAAATCTGGGACCAGTTCATCTGTCAAGGTGACCGTTTATAGCCGTTTGGCCCGGACAGGAAGTGAGAACAAACTTCTCTTTGAGACCAGCAGCAAGAACAACATACATGCGTTCAACCTGGAGTTGTGTTTTTGATGTTTTTCTCCATGACTATTGATGTCTTTGATGTGTAACTATCGTGTATCAGTAAAATCATGGTGAATAAATCTCTTGGTTTGTATTTGGCATGTTTTTGGGACTTTTTAAAGAAATTGGTTACAAATTAATGGGAAGCTGAAGGTTTTTCTCCCACTTTAATTTCTGTACAAGTTTGAGTATTGTATGGCCTAAATTCTCATTCATGGAGTTTTCCCATGTTATAAAGTAGTTTTTTCTGAATCGGGGCCAAAAGATTCAGCACAGATTGTAAAGCCCCTTGAGGCTAATTTGTGACACTGGGCTGTATAAATAATATTGACTTGACAAAGACTAACAAACTTTCCAGCTCTACAGTGCTTAGTAGCCTATTTTTAGTGTTGAGGAGTTCTCCTGTCCTCAAGTAGCCAGGAAAACAAAAGCCCTGCACAGCCACGCAGGTGTTTTCAATTATCCAGGTTGATTGCACTCAGGTTAAGGGTAGGGGGTCCTGCGCCTTGCGAAGAGCTAATCAGGTAAAGTGAAATGGACCAGGTGTGTGTTTAGGGTGCTTTCTGTTGTACAAATCAACCCGTGTCTTTAATGTGTTGCCGGGAAGTATCGGGGTCACGCTTACGTTATATTGGACCTTTAACGTTAGCGCTACACAAGCACGAGGTCAGGTCTGTCCCCATATGTGCGAGGTTAGCCTTAAATGCTCTTTGCCCGTCACCAGTTCATATTTCATGTTCTCGTTAAGTGTGCCATATGGTCAAACAGCAGGCAGAGAAAATGCTGAATCATAACAGATTCTGTGCGTAAAGAGCAAGCCATGTCAGGTGTAAAGCTGTCCCAAACGCGTAATGTTACTTACAGACGGACATGCGTATGTGTAGTGCAGCGATACACAGCATCCATGCATGTTTTATTTTTATTTTTTTAATGTTTTTGAAATGTTTTGAGGATTTTAAGGATTATTATCGGGAAGGTGAGAAGCCAAAAGAAAGGAAGGTCACTGTGAACAGGATGAGGGCAACCGACCTGCTCACATGGATGGGTAAAATGCAACCTTTCAAAGTTATTAGTGACAGTTTTTCCCCACCCCCCCCCAAAATAGGATTTTTATTAACATTTAAGGTTTACAGTGTTGCAGGTGCAACATCATGTTCTTAGATATACGTTGTCGTTTTTTAGCAAACTGCAATCTTATGAAGTTTTTCTCCAGTTGCAGAAACTCCTGCACTGCAGACAAAGTGCATGCATTATAATCTTTAGATACATGCAGAGCTCCAACACCATTTAAAGCTATATAAAATATATATTTTAAAGAGGAACTTTTTTGTTTGTAATAATGTCGTAACCCCATAACTGAACTCCGCGTGTTTCTAATTGGGAATGTGCTAAAGTTTTAATAGCACAACAATAATGCTCAGAATTAACTACATGGCATCACAATAGTAATGCTCTTCTTCAGAGGGAGGTGACATACTTACGACAAATGATTCATAGTAATGGGCTAATAGAATAATTAATAGATAGATGGCAAATGAAAACCCCCATTCAGGCCTGGAGCCTGGCACGCACAGCACCCTCCTCTTGCTTTAATACATCTGTGAGATGCTTACCACTGCAGCTTCATAGATGGCTTGGTGGGATGGGACATTTCTGCATAAATCTGCAGGACTCCTGAGCTTCGTGATGTTGTTGTTGTTTTGTCTGTCCTCGTCCAGCAGTCCCCTGCAAGGAAATAGAAGCTGTCCAAGGTGAGTCGGCACAGAGAAGCTGTTTGAGCAGTTGGCTGAGGCTTTAAGAGAGACCGGGGAAGAGGGAGCTGATTCATTTGACAGTATTTATTTTTTTCTAAGAAAAAACTGGTCGAAAACAAATCACCCGTATTTCTTCTTTTTCCGTCGGTTGTCTGTTGTTGATAGTATCCCCCCCAAAAAAGCACTTTGAGTATCACAATTTTGTTTCATTACTGTGATCTTGTTCTGCAGTTGCTTTTGTTCAAAAGACATGCATTAGTCTAAAAGACAGAATGCAGATGACTGAAATCAGTTTGAGTATTTATTATGATGCAGCAGTAGAGTCAGATAAATCCAATCTCCTGAAGCAGCATTAACCTTCTTAACCTTCCACGTGTCACTATATAGTAGTTTATATGGATACAGTGCGCGCATGCATGCATGTATGTGTGTGTGTGTTTGCGTAAAGGTACAAAACAGGAAACATAGATGGGGATTTAGCACTGACTGATAAAATCTTATGTTTTTTCCATGCTCCCCCCTGTCATTGTGTTGCTGTGATACAGTAATCCTCTGTTATGTAACCGAGTGTCTGTCTCTCTCTCTCTCTCTCTCTCTCTCTCAATGAACACACTCAAACACATGCACATGGGTACACATACTGTATGTACAGTATATATCAACCAGTCAGCACCTACACATGCATGTCGACGTACTGATGCAGGTGGCATGCACTGTTTAATTGGACATTGTTGCTGTCAGGGATCGACTATATACTTGCAGTAACAAACAAGTTATGTGTTTTTAAATGAAAGAAGATGAAGGAATTGTACAGTAAGTGTCATGAAACGTTTGCATTCTTTTCTGTGTTTATGTTTGCATGTGCAGTTGTACATTTTTGTTTAAAGATGATGTAATGACATTGAATTGTCGAGCTATTTACTTGAAACTGCACACGAGTAACAGTTTCTGTGTGTACATCTGCTTGCAGTACATTTATTTTGTACGCATTCAGTTGTATGTGTTGGTTTTGTTTGCGTGCGTGGTTCAGTCAGTGTATGCTTGAGGTTTGCAGCGTGCGTAATCTCTTGGTCGTGTGGGTTTTGCAGGTGATGCGGGATCACATGTCCGGCGCTAACATGGAGGAGCTGCTGAGGCGGTCTCAGGTGGAGTTACAGTGGATCCAAAGACAGCTGGCCATGATTGCTGCCAGAAACATACAGCATCACCTCCTGCACACCAAGGGCAAGGTATCTGTGGTACCACGTACTGTAGGCCTGTGTTGCTGCTACTACTGCTACGACATGAAAGCACTACTAGGAGGGGGAAGTTTGCCCACTAACACTAATTTATACTACTAGTCATGATTAAATGATCCTGTTATCAACATAAAACAGGCCTCCGCTGTTATTAGCCCACTTGGGAGGAGGGAATCTGGGGATAAAGCACCACATTTATGGACTGTCCTTAGAAAAAAGGAACATCTGCTCAACCTAATCTGATAGATCTTCATTACACGTTATTATAACGCAACATTTGATGATGCTTTTAGACTTTCCTCCGCTCTTCATGATAGACTTCCTGTTGCAGTCTGTCAACCACCTTCTCCAAAAGACTCTTTAGAACACAGATGTAGGTCTTTGCAGTGGCATTCATTGTGATGTGAAATCTTTTAGTTTAACAAGTCAAACTTTCACCTAATATTTAGCCCTACACTTGAATTCTTCAAGCTCAAAAAATAGAAAATCTTATCACTGGGAAGATCTATTTTCTGATCTGTAGAGCACACAAGCAGAACAAGAAGTTTATGAATTTTAAAGTTGAGAGTTTTGTGTTTTTGACCACAAATCCGTTGTTTTCAATAATCCTTTACCTTATACGACCCTAACAAATGAACAACTGTCTGCTGCCGTGGTTTTAAATCTTCCTATACTGGCCTGCCTTGTCCTGGTTTAGATTGTAAAAGGCATTTCAATCCTTGACTGATATTCTTCATGGGGATAAAAACACAAAAACAGAAGCATTGCAGTGGCTCAATGAGAAGAACTCAGGCCGTGAAGTGAAATATCAAATAAGCTATTTTCTTTAATATTTCACAATACATGCCCATACAAAGTCTATTTTGTTAGCTTCCTGGAAAACGTACCATATGACGTGTGTCAGCAGGTGTAGAGAAAGTCTTCAACCGATAACATCATCCCACATGTTTGGATTTTTCCTTTTATTCCATATGGCCAGAAGAGGACAGCATGCTTCTTAAAAAACACCCATATCAAACATTAAAACTTGAGAAGAAAAGCCCGGCCACAGCATGCTGTAGAGGTAGCAGCTTGTTGTGTATTTAAATGACACGTTGCCTTCAGCTATTTGCATATTTAAAGGAGTCATTGCATATTTCTGCCCGATCCAGTTTCCATCTGTTCCTGAACCCCAGTCTCACAGGGCTTCATGTCACGCGCGAAAAACCATTTCACTACGAGAGCAACACGTCTACAGTAAGGATGGAAGCGAGCGTTGCTAGGCAACAGAGTGGAACAAAGAGTACGTTCTGCTTCCTCTTCTCACTCGCGCACACTTAGTGTCTCCTTTCTTTCTGTCCTCTCCTCCGTCCTGTGCCTCCGTTCCAGTGTTAAAACGGAGAACACCTATCGACATAATACATTTGAGTGCCTGCTGCTGATGCATCCTCACTAAAACCACCACGCTGATTCAATTTGAGTCCTCCGATCGGGGATTTAGAGGAGGTGAAGAGAGCAGATGGACGGTTGTATCTGAGGTCTGTCCAGGAACATTAAAGTGTAGATTGGATTTGATGCTGGAGGAAAGTTGCAAGTAGTAATACCGAGCAAACGTTAAACATGTGATATATATATATATATATATGTGTAAATCTGGAGTGATGTATGCTTTGTTGCTTCTGTCAGCAAAACAGAAAACCAGATGCAGAGGAAACAGGGATGCTGGACCATTATCTACTCTGCTTGGGAAATCTATTCAGAGAGGACAAAATGCTCATCTATGATGTAATGATTTACACATCACTGCTCAACAGATGTACAAATTACTTTTAAATGAAAGCTGCCCCGCATGTCTTTTTTTCTCTTCTTTTTTCTTGCCAGTGTGACATTGTTTTGGGGTGTGCACATGTCTGCGTATGGGCGAGACGGAGAGCAAAAAAGGTCAGAGAGGGGGGGATTTTAAAGCACGACTGGAGGAAGAAGCAGAGAGCGCGAGAGGAAGCGTGAACACATTCAGGGGTGGGACTCAGGGAGTGTGTATGTGTGTGTGTGTGTGTGTGTGTGTGTGTGTTGTCTGAGAGTGCCAAGCTACTATAGCTTTTTTTTTTTTAGCTTTCACTGATCGGGTGAGACCTCCAGCCTGTTACAGAACAGGCAAGCTAGTGGAGCCGCAGATCTGAAACACTCATTCCAAAATGCGCGCACACAGGCACTCATGCACCGGCAAACACGTGCATGCGCGCGAACGCGTCACCTCTGCCTCCACTGCCAGCCTGTGATGTGACGGGAAGAGAGTCATTTTGGGACATTAGCGGCACTGCTTTGAAGGTAGGGACATTGTCAATGTTTGTATCAGCAAAAACATACATGTCTGTCCACGCTGCTGTCCCGTTCCCTTGTTTAGACTGTCAGACACTGTTGATTTTCTTAAACTCCAAACACACACATTATGTGCTGGATGCTGCTGTGATTCTGAGAGGTTTAATGCATTCTGGGATAACACAGGACAACATGTATTCTCTTCATGAAGAGCAGTGATAAGTGTTTGTGAATGATACTGAATTATTTATCTCCTGAGCAGTTGACGCTGCTAGATTCATAACAGTCTGTCTAAATCCAAATCCAAGTGCAACACATTCACAACAACACTTGTGCTGGAGAAGAGTGGCTTGATGGGCTTGAAAAGACAGATTTTTCTCTTTGTGAAAAATCCATTTAATGACGGGTCAATAGCTGTACATCCATGGCTGACTGCATCAGGCAGCCCGGATGCAAGTATTTCACTCACACACCAGATGGCGATGTGACAATCCATTTAAATCACACCCCAGTCAAAATAAGATTACCTCGGGGTATCCTGGCGGGTCGGTTGGCTGAGCACACGCCACTTAACCACAATGCCCTTGGTTGGAAGCCAGCCACCACATGCTGCTTTACTAACCCACACTAAAGCCACGATTACATAATTATATGCTGACACATCTTAAAAGCTACCCACATTTTCTGCTTTGTTTAATAAACAGTTACCCCAGCCTCCAGTTTTATATAGATAATCCTTTTGCCCATCATTGGTGTTGTCTACGGTTCTGTGCAGGTCGGGCAATTCACAGAAAGTGAAGCTCCCCGAATGTTTAGTTTTTTTCAAGAAATGTGTCCATGAACCTTTCATTGAGTGACGACTCTGTGCTGCCTCTGTGTAAGTTCAATTTAAACTCCCTTTTGACCTCAAGTTTCTGCTTCGCTCTGCCTTTGAGCTGTGCACTGACTTTGACCTTTTGTATTGTGATTGGTAAACACAAAAGGAATTTCCTTCTTTTGATGAAGGAAAAACAAACTGCATATAATTTAGCATATAAACTGGTTAAAACGTTTTATATTGTGTGTCACTGAAATCAACAATAGCAGATGCAACCTTTGATTATCAACCTAGCGACTGAATGAAGGTGAAGTACACTGATAGATCATTAAATGATACTGGGAAATACAGACATCACCTTCACCAGTAGTTGCCGAGCTATTCCTGTCATTAGGGTTATCGAGCAACATGTGGTTACATTTTCCTTATCGTAGACTTCCTCTGAGCACTCTATGCCTGGATTTTGAGATACGACAGAAGGGGCATATACTGCTGAGGAGAGGTTACCTCAGACATTTTTCACATAGCTTTTGCGAGCACTAGTAGGGCTTGGAAGTCAGTTTAAGAGCACGGTTTTAGGCCGACAAGTCCACTTGATATTTCCTTAGTGCTGTCTTACCTCCAGTCAAAACTTAATTTATTGCTTGAGTAATCTTTTACCTTTGACTGACCCCTTGAGATGGACTAGCTTTATTCAATATGATTAAAAGACATAAAAGAGGAAACAAGCAATTTTAGGTACAGTGCTTGGCTTGGATAATAGCGGCTTATGAGACGTAACAGATTTAGACAAACACTTGTAAATTATTATTCTGTCTTTGTGTGTGTTATCCACTGTGATGAATATAAAAAGGAAGAGAAACACTATTTTTGCTTAGTGTGCTGTCTTTCTCTTCTGATAAACGGTGTCGCATCCTTCCGCACATCGTCGAGCTACTTATTTACGCACTATTTATATTGGTATCTTATGTTCATCCACAGTGGTCTATGAAAGACAAACAGAAAATGCAAAGAACCGCTGTTCCATCATAATGAATGAATGAATGCCAAATGTTGAATCCACATTGATATAAAAAGGCTGCCATTCAGAAAGTGTGTGACACGGCCCACCTTTGGGAGTGAATGCATGTCCCCCGAATGTCTCTCACTTTGTCCCTTTGAATTCCTCCCCTCCTGGCTCACATTTAGCAGGAGATGTCGTCAGTGTTCCTTGTGGCCCCCAGAGCGCACGAGTGCGTCATGACTCCCAACTCTGACGCAGCTCCTGTCAGAGCAGCTTTGGCAGCTCCCTCGGTACAAGGATGATGTCTCCCAAGTGGACGGCACAGCTGGGACAGTTGGGACAACCTCTGTTGTCCAGATGACTGACTGATTTGGGGACCGAACTAATCACGTCTCAATTAGATGTCTCGACCTGGCATTGATAAGTGTCGACGAGTACCATTAATCTGCTCCAGAGCCCAGCCAGCAATAATTTTATAATTTTATAATAACCAGATGTTGTCGGGTTACCAAAGTGATAACCTGTTTTTTTTTTTATTTGTTCTTTTTTCGAGAGCACATTCAGTTTTTTTTTTTTTTTTTTGCACCAACGGTTTTCTGGTCTAAATGACTCATGCATCAGTTCTCACACAGATGTCCATATGGCCTAATATCTCACTCTAAATAGGCTGACTGAATGTGTTAGTCTGTCTGTCTGTTTGGAAAACACAGTACTGGTTGGCAGGTCTATCTGTCTCTCTGTCTGTTCTTGGAAAGTCCACCGTATTACACTGGTGGGTCTATCTGCAGGCTTGTCTGCTTGGCAGGTCTGCTGTATTAGCAGGTGTATCTGGCTGTCTTTCTGTCTGCTTGGCAGGTCCATTATACTGGCTTTGGTAGCTTTGGCTGTTATCTGTTAACAGACATATTGCCTGCAACTTTGCTTTTTGTCTTTGTGGAGGATGATAGTCTAGCTTGCAGTCGGGATACGGTTGTTATTTTTATGCGAGTTCTTTTATGTGCCTGACAAGATGCCAAATGCTCTGCTTACACGCTAATTGATATATCAGAGTTATATTAACCAATATTAGAACCATCTGTGGGTTGGTCTGTTCTGTGGGTTTCTACAAGGAGAAAAGTGCTTTAAGAGAAGAATTGGCATATATTGTCATCTCTTCCTTAATTATCCTCCAAGTGATAATTTAAATTTTAGAGGGAGAAAGCAGAGATAAAGAGAAAAGTGAACAGACTTCAGAGTAATGCAGCACAGATTTCTTTTGTCTAGGGTGGTAATGTTTTCCCTTTTATAGCTCTGGTAATATTGGAGTGGCTGGGCTGGCTAAGTGTGCTTTTTCAGAAGGCAAATGGGAAGACTACACCCCATTTGGGATTTAATGATTGTAGCTCTCCAAAATGTTCCCGTTTCATACTTTTACATTACTAAAAGTAGATATTCTGGAGCAGAGCATCAAATCTGTTTTTAGATTAACTCATCGGGAAGAGTTCTTTCATCTGACACAAAATGGAGCAAAAGGCATCCTCACATCCTTGGAGGGTGTTTAACTTCAGGGGGCACGGGCAGAGTGTACATGCACTTATTCTATATCAGCTTCCCTCCTTACCTCGGCCAAACAGCTGCTCAGTTCCTCTGCTATCTGCAGCCCCTCTGGTGGCCTCAAAAGTCATTGGAAAATTTAAAAAGTACAAGATTGGCAGCAGAGCAGTTCTATTCCAAAACAAGACAAAACGTTTTTTGAGTCAACAATTATCAAATTGTACACATGGATGTCTGGCGCGAAGGAAAGCTGAGCAATACCAGAAACTATTCACCACTCCAATCTGCCCATTACAGATATGCAGTTTATTTCCATGGAAGGTCCAAGCGTCAGAGTGAAAATTCACTTTCAAAGGCCATTCTAATCCATCAAGAAAACTTCTAAGGAGAAAAACACTGACTGGCAAATCCAGCTGAGGCTCAAAACCTGTTGCAGTAGCAGCTTCATTTTCAGGCCTGGTAATCCTTTTCCTGTGACTGACCCCACGGGATGGAACTAAAGCCCGAGTACGTCGCTGTAAGCAAGATTGACAGTAGCCTTATGTCTTCTTCCATAACTTATATTAATCAAGTGGCCGCTTCCTCCTTATGTATGCTTTTCATACCCACTAATTGCCCTGTCTGTTGTTCAGGTGGGCGGCCTACCACTTTGGTCTAGATTCCTCACCTACTACTGGATTGGATTGCCTTGTGATTTGGTACAGATATCCATGGTGCCCAGATGAGGTATCCTAAGGATTTTGGTAATTGTCTGGCTTTTTCTGTAGTTCAACCAGCGGGTCAAAGTTTTCATTTATCTTGTGAAATATCGCTCCATATAACCTCTGTAATCCCTCACATTTATGGTTTTGAGTGAAATGGGATTCCCATGAAATTTGGTACACACATTCATGTTAATGTTGGTGATCCACTGACTTCATCTTGCTCCATCATCAGGTCCTAATTTTGATTTGTCCAGTATTTTGGTCTATGAACAAATAACAGCACAACTAATCACGTTCAGCTATACTTATCTTATATGCTAGTTGGCAAGTGCTATGCTAGCATGCTAAACTACGTTGAAGAACATTATACTCACCATCAGAATGCTAGCATTGTCATTATGAGCTTGTTAGTAAGTTGACATTAGCATTTAGCTCAAAGCTCTGCTGGGCCTAAGTGTTAATCATGTTAGATTTGTATATGGTATAGTATAACAGTTACTACTACTCATAATTATAGTAATGACAGAAGAAATGTCTCATACTGTGTTGGGGATCTTTCCTCATTTTTACTTTTTGTCTTGCAGACAAGATATGAAGTTTCATCCCAGCAACCTACCGGGCACTCGGCCTACAATGTGAGCCGCTTTCGATTTCTGGAGGAAAGAAACCGAGCTCTGAAGCTTGAGGTAACCACGCTTCGCCAGGAGAAACAGCAGTATAGGAAAAAGGTACATTTCTCACTTCCACTACACACAGACACACACATATCTCAGCCCCTCTGCGCTGTTCACTCTCATTATTTTAGATGAGGTTTATTTGCCTGCAAATAAGCACAATATACATATTAACTGATCAGGAATTGAAACTATTAAGATGTGATAATTGTGGCACTGTATGTATGTAGAGAGTTTCGGTGAGTCACTATGTTGAAGTCCCTGTTGCAGCTTTTATTCCTCAAGGACGCAGCTGTGTGTAGCGGGGGTGACTCGCATGACTCTGTGCACATATACTCCCTCTGATTGGTCTTGGTTATGCAGACATGTGGGCATGTGTAATGTGGTGTAAAATAGATAAGGATGGGCTTGCGGTTTGTTGTGTTGTGCATTAGAGTGCGTGCGTGTGTGTGTGCGTATTTAGTTTGCACTGTATGCTTATGCATGCATTTATGTATTTAGTCCTTCGGAAGGCCTCCCCCAGGTGGTCTCGGATGGCAAGGTGTGTGAGCTGTTGTCTTGGCAACACGCCTATTTGCAGAAGTGTGGACAGACTGGCCGAGGGGAACTGACATAACATAATGGCTGCTTCTGTTATAAGCCTCAATGGCTTGAGATTAGTGTCAGTAAAATACAGCGAGACCTGCATGCTACAGTCTGCATTTACAAACGGTTTACTGACAATGGTTCAGTACAGTGAAGCTCTCAGGCTTAAATATTTTGTCACACCACTCATTTGGTTTGTGAACGACAGCATTGTCGCCTTCTCCTCATTTATGTTGTATTGAAGCATACCTCAGTACATGTTTACAGAACCAAAATAATTACTTAAAGTCTATAAGTTGTCGCCTCCATATATGGAAACTAGATAGAGTACAAATGAAAAATGAACCAATGAGAAGAACCTTCACATGTATAACTTTCCCGGGAACCACTGGGTAGTCTCCTTTTAGAGAAAAAGCTGACAAATCACTTCTAAGACAGCCCAATGCTTACTTTTCTTTACCTTTTATATGAACACATTACCACCTTTCTGATCGAATAGCGTAATTTATGGCAACCTGCCCAGTGGGAGGTTTTGTCCATCTTCACAGCCAGAACCTTGGCACGAGACATGTCTGTCACCGTAGCTAACATGCAGTAGTCAGGAACATAACTCAATAATGCCATGTAATTACGTATGTGTTCGTGTTTATGTGCTTTTCATATGTGGGTAGATACTGTTGGAGGTAGTCCAGCTGGGTGCCTGGCAGTCTCTTTGCTGTCACTGCTGACGGCTACACTATCACAGACTGCATCATGGTCATTCATGCACAGACAGACTCAGCTATGGATCAGTTGGACTAAGACAAGCTCAGTCATGAGAGTGGGTTTGCTCATGCAAATAGACTCTCTCTTCAAAGACTTGAGAAGATGGCGGTGTATCACATCCATCAATTTTGACTTTAATGCAAAATGATTTTTCTTTCTTTTCATTCTTTATTAGGTGAAGGAAAATATGGCCATATGATATTTAGAAACAGCCTTTGATGATTATCAAACTCACAGCTACAGGATTAAATGTAGAGGGCGATAGTCAAAAGATGTCATATTAGATCCAGACAAAACACTTGAAGATAAAAGATTAAAAGCTATGTTGGTACAAAACATGCCAAATGTCTGATTAGGCAGCTAGTTATTCATGGTTTACATGGATGGCGTCTTTAATGTCAACTCTATTCTACACAAAATATCAGTTGTTATTGTAAAACAAATCATATATTTTGTCACATATTAGCAGCATGACATAACTTGCCTCTAGCTTTGTTGCACAGGGTGATGATGGGTGCACAACATGTAGCTATTTCTAAATGTTTTAAAATGTACTAGCAGTCACAGGTATGCTCAAAGTCACTATGAGTTTATAACACCTTTTTAAAATTGTTGGCATATGTTTTTGTCTGTATAAAAAAATAGCAAGAAAAGTAAGAACTACCAATTACATATCTACACAATAAAGTGGCTATATTAAAGACATAAAGGGTCATTATGAAGCTGGAGCCATTGGAGCATTCTCCAGGTGGCGAGGATGACAGCACAAAATGAATGCTAATCTGCTGTATGTTTTTAAAAGATGACAGTTTGCTACATGTTTACCATGTCAACTTAAAAGATGATAGCATGTCAGTGTAGTGTCTACAGCTTGTTTTTGCTGCCACCAACGGCATTATCAGGGACTACAGGTTTAAGTGATCTTATGTTTTATGACTAACTCAAATCGTAACATCCCAGAGTGTACACTGTTCTAGCTCAGACAGTTATGTTGTGTATTTAATTTGAGAGAGAGACCACACCCAGATCAATGAAACTTGGTCCCCCTTTTCACTTCATTCCTCTTTTGTATAGTTGGGGAAGGGTGCTGGATCGGGCTGTCAGCTACAGTCAATCCACCGGCGTTCGCTGTTGCATTTAATCCTTGTTTTATCGTTGAGAATGAGGCACTTCAGCTAGATTCTCACATCTCTTGTCTGTTCTTCCAATTCATTTGTTATTTTGCTGCTGAAATGGCACGAAAAAAAAACCCTGAGAGGGTGGACTGCTTCCTTGAAAAAACAAACAAAGAGCTTTAGATCGGTTGCCTGGAAACAATCTGTGATGGACAGTCGGAGAAAGGTACCTTAGGTGAGGAATGACCTTCTCTGTGCAGTGTGGCTGCTGCTAAAAGGCCACAGCTGTCTCCCTGGACACCATCCCTATGGCAACGATTGTGTACCGCTAGCCGCTGGCCCACTCGGATGATAGTCCTCGTGATGACACGGGCTGTCCCACTGCAAAAAGGAGCGTCTAATCAACAACCACTAATAGCCGTGTTGTCTCAGCTGACCCAGTAATCTCCATTTGAACTCATTCTAATCAAAGATGCACAGACAAACCAGGGTTAATAATAGTCTAGTGTAATGTAACACAAACCAGCTGGAATAATACGTACCACCACCCACAGGATACTTGGAAAATTCCCTATGTTTTGACTCACAAGGCTGTTTTAACAACTGGTATTAGACAGGGTGTGTTTAAGCTGAAGTTTTTATTCTTTTCTTAATTGAGTTTATTTCAGACAGTGTCCTTTCAGATGGTTGGAGTTGTCTCTATGTAACGCCATTATCCTCTTTTTCCCGGTCCATTTCCCATTCCTTGTCTTGTTACTTAAGTAAAACTACTTAGAGCTAAGGCATGGCACAATGAGTTTTACCCTTGAGAGGAAATGATAAGAAAAGTGGGAAACATATCTAAGTTTTTTTATGTCTGAGATTGCATTTCAGCTAAGGCGTTCCGTCCCTTTTTCTGTCCACACTAACTGTTTATCTGCATTAACATCATGGCGCAATACTACTCAGACTACAAACAGAAGCCACAATCTTTTCCCGTTTCAGAATGCATTCATATGCAAGCATCTGTTTATAGACAACATTGTAATAGCTCACACGGCCAGCAGTGAAAACATGCTAGCAGATTAGTTTGCTGGTGGTAGTACTGGCTTTGTTGGTCACGTG
>NW_022280046.1:2303622-2362926 GCF_004355925.1 Anarrhichthys ocellatus
GATTTGATGGCCATGCCAGACTATGATCAAATTTCAGACATCTTCTGAGAGTTCACTCCAGACACACATTTTGAAATGAATTATGTTTTCTTCCTGGTTGTGAGTGGATAATACTTATATGATAAAACCAATGCCATTTAAGTTTCCCCTATGATTACTTTTACTTAGGAAACATCAAAAAACCCTCAAAAAGAAGCTGCTACAGTCTTATCTACATCATATTCCTTACTGATCATGGTAGGTCTATAGTAGACCTGCTGTTTTTCCAAAATCCCAATCCAAAGTGTTTCATGGAGTGTTTTTCCATAACGGTACACTTAACTTTTAATTCCAACCAAGCGGTATAACTCATTATGACCGTATTGAGTCATTTACAGTCTATATATTCAAAGATCTATCGTGACTCATAATCTACACAATTATTAATGTACCCCACAGTGCTGCTTCCTAGGCAACTGCTGCTTTCTTTGAGTTGGAGCTGACTATAGAAATGACAATAAAACAAATCTGTGAATAATGGCTACCGAGACAGATAGTTACATAAATGTCCAGCATCGGCTTGATTTCAGAGCCATACACTGATGCAAGTGTCCGAAACAAATTTGCTTTCCATCTTGCGAGAGCACTGAATCATATCAGCTTTACAACTGCAGGGGAAAATAAATTCTGTTGCATCAGTAGGAAAATGTGCTAAAAATATGGCACTGTCAAAATGTAGGCCTCTCCTGGATTAATTGAAAATCCCCTTAACCGGATTAAATCATTTTAGGGGCTAACTGTGGTATACCCACACTCTCAATCACACATACACATGCATGAGCCCCCACACATAAGCTGATGTCAATATGATATAATTACTCATTGTGACAAGGAAGTGTAGGCAGTGTGATTGCAAGTGTGTTCTGTGTTGTAGTTAAAGGCTAAGAGCTGTGAAACTGTGAGGATTAGAGTTGGAACAGACCGAAAATGGAATAATTGGTCGCATGGGGATGAAATTGAGCTCCCACCATTAATGCAAGTAGAATTTAGGTTTGGCCAGTGTTTTCAGAAAACTTTATATTAAAGCCTCTCAATATAATAAGAGCATCTCAGCAGGGGTTCCCTAACCCTACAAGTGTGGAGAAGTATTACAGAGACGGTGCCAGTAATTTCACCCCATTTAGCCTTGAAAGGGGGCAGTAAAATGTTTGAATTGTACTCGATAGTGGTTACAATAGGCGAGTATTAGCCATTCCGGCATGGCATGGCTCTATGGATGGCAATGTCAGGTATGTAGGTCAGGTATGTCATCTGTTGCATGGATTGCCATGACATTTTGTGAAGACAATCATGGTTCCCTCAGGATGATTTGTAATATCCCTGTACTGTTTATCTTGCACCTCCATCCGTTCAAAAACTATAAAATATATATATTAAAAAAAACCATCAGTGTCCACTACTTTGGTTTAAGACCAATTACCTGTAAAAGTAATTGCATTCCCATCAGCCTGTACTTTGTGTTTGGTGCTAATTAGTACCATGCTGACATGCTACGCTAAAATGGTGAACATGGTTATAATTCCTTGTATGTGCAACATACCATGGCAATAAACGGTTCTGATTCTGATTCTGATGGTAATTATCACTTGCTGGACATCAGCATGTTGTCGTTGTCATTCTAAGCATGTTAGCATGCTGATGTTAGCATTTACCTGAAAGCACAGCGGTGCCTCAGTACAACCTCACAGAGCTGAGAGTCTTGTTTTGCAGTGTTTGTTTCACGACACACAAAATATAATAAAACGTCTGAAGAGCTTAATTAACTAAAAATGATAGATTTTGAGTGTTTCTAAATAACAACATCCTATGATCAATTATAAGCCGTTTTTAAACAGCTCAAACCATTGCTTGTTGTTCTGTGCTGATATCGCTTGTTTACAGGGCGCTTTGGAGAAAACATTTGATCATGTTCAGTTGGGGTTAAATAGAAGCATCTTAATTTGTGGCACCTCTGTCGGAAAAAAGGTTGCACAACAGAAAATTTTTTCGTCAAATTTCCTACTGCTACAGCAATGTCTCCAATATGTTCACCGTATGCTCCGACATGGAATAGAATAGACTTAATGTATATGTCGCTCACAAACCATACATTATGAGGTGTATTAGATGTACAAGCAAACAACATCATACTCCAACTGCAGACAAATACCTTATATTAATTTAAGTGCATAAACTAATCCAAGCACTTTCATTTACTTAAACTTATATAAGTTTAAGTTAGGAAATAAAAGTGCTGATGACCTCTTTAAAGGAATTTTGAGATCCAAATTACAGTGGAATACACTTTTATTACTATCATGTATTTTTACACTATTCATAGTATCCCCAAATGTGCCTTTTCAATAGTCTCATTGTGGGCCTTTTCCCAGTGATTGACATAAACTTACCATCTTAAGCTATACCTTGTTTATTAATACCAGTAACATCATTATCAGATGTTTGTATGTTAGTAAAAACGTGGCATCAATCAAGGCCCTGTTCAATGAGTGTCGTGGCTTAAGACGGGGAGCAGAGAAGAGGAGGAGGAGCATTATGCAGGCGGCTGTCATTTCAGTCAACTTGGCAGACAGACAGGAAGGTCCAGACTGTGGTTGTACAGGGCAGCTTTCCAATAAACCATCCCCATTTGTGTCCCAGACTCCAAGATGCCCGTTTCCTGTTGCCAACGATACCTCTTCCGATGTAGCTGACGGTTGTAGCAGTGGAGCTGGCTGATTAATTCAACAGAGTAGATTTCCGCAGCTCGCTGCACACGCATACAGAGAGAGAACGCGAGAGAAAGGGAGGGAGAGAGAGAGAGAGAGAGAGAAAGGGGGAAATTGAGCAGAGGAAGAGAACGCGTAAGAGAAAAGGAGAAAATGGTGGAGGAAGGGTGTTAGGGAGGAGGGTCTTCGGGGGTGGGTGAGAGAGTGAGAGGAAAGGGAGGATAGGAAAGAGAGAGTGTGTGGAGAGGGGGCGGAGGAAAGAGAGAGAGAGAGAGAGAGAGAGAGAGAGAGAGAGAGAGAGAGAGACACACGCAGGCCCCGGAGCTGCTACTGATGCTGCTGCTGATGCTGCTGCAGCCGTTTGACAATTCCCCACCCAGAGAGAGCAGGAAAGAAGGGAGGAGATCAGAGCAAGGAGGAAGAAGGAGTAAGCGACACCTCAGTCAAGATGCTCCTGTGCTAGCCAACACTCACGGTAAATACCAATCCTTTATCACCACTCTGCTTCCCCTTTACTGCCGCTGTATGTCTCATTGGCCCGAGTGTGTTTCTGTTTGATTTAGCTCTGTTGAGTCCTATATATAGTGCACAGGGTTAGCATAGCCAAGCAGCTGGGGAAGAGCTGTCTGTGCAGCTGCGGCAGGAGGAGACAGACGTCCACAGAGAGGTGGAAAGGAGAGGAGGATTTGTACATTTGTGTCTCTCCTGGGACTTAATGAGGAAAAAGCAACCTCTAGCTTGCTCTGTTTCTTGACTGTAGCAGGGCCACCTGTTTGGAGATGTGTGGGTGTGTGCAGTGTGTGTTGAAGTGTGGGGGGTGGGGTTACGGCGTATGGGTGTAATGGTGCGCTTGTGGCTTGGAAAGGTTAGTATGTGCATGTGATTGTGTGCGTGTGTGTGTGTGTTTGCACATGGATTTTTCAAAGTGTAGGATAGCGCTGCCTTTTGACTGCTGTCAAATTATGAATCTAATCTTGTTCGTGTGTACATGCAAGCATTATTTGTAGAACGGCATATGTAGACACATGTTCACACGAGCCCTTAGACACACTGGGAGAGGGACAAATGCTTTGTCAAACAAATAGACTTTGTGTGTGTGTGCGTGTGTGCTTTGACGTTATCGGCTCCTGCAACCTGAGCTTTTCCTGGTTCCTGCCTGCTGAGGGGTTGCCAGGTGTTGGTGATGAATATTAACCAACTCGTGGCTGATTGGCATTTGCTCTCCAGTTATTTATCCTCATGAGGCAAAGTCTCTTGCTAAATATCTGTGTGTGTGTGTGTGTGTGTGTGCTCATGGGAAGATGCTGTCTTCTATACACTCATTTGCCAGTTTATTATGTGCACTTACTGTAGCTAAAGCTAGTGCAGTCTAATACAACCACCCTTCAGTTCCTACCTTCATATTCAGTTTTTGTTGAGCGATATTGATTTATATGGTATTGTATTGTAGTTTATGGTGCTGTTGAATTATATTGCATTATCATAAAGGAGCAGTGCTTAGTGACTTCTAGCAGTGAGGTTGCAGATTGAATCCAAGTGAACACCCCTCCGCTCACCCCTCCCTTTCCAATTGTGTCGGAGAACCACGGTGGCCTTCAGGTAACGTGAACGGTTCCCTTTAGAGCCAGTGTTTGGTTTGCCCTTTTTTGGGCTGTAGAAACATGACGGTGCTGCATGGCGCACTACGCGAAGAGGTCCTGCTCCCGATGTAGATATGAGGGACTCATTCTTGGCTAGAATGTGTTCAGTAAAGATAGTTTCAGGTGAGATGGAAACATAGTTATGAATATTTTATTCCATTTCTGCTAATAGATCCCCCTAAATCCTACACTGGTAGAAAGGACCAGAAGTATTTTGTCAACCCACTTTACATTATGATGAGCTAAATATTAGGAATTATACCTCTCAAAATACATACACCATTTTCATTTAGATAATAAATACACCCAACATCACATTTTCAATCATAAGGGTGATGGATCCTCACCTCCCATGTTGCTGCCCATACTGTTGTGTCTTTGTATAAAATATCATTGCCTGCTTTGTAAAAAAATAAAACGCAACAATTCCTACGTCCTAAAGGATTGTTTTGTGGGAACCAGGTGTGCTAACCAGGTGTTTTTAGCTGTAAAGCTTTAAAGCCATAACTGGTATCAATGAGCATTTGGGTGAAAAAGTTTGATAAGATATTAATTACAACTGGGCAATGTTATGCTAATGTTTTGGTAGCAGTTAGGTATAAAACATTTTGCAACAAAAGAAAACTTCAACAATGTTTCTTATGTCTCGCTGTAGTCCTTTCATGGTAAGAAAACATAGTCCTATCACGTTTTGTGCTCAGAGTATGTGTGAAATTTTGCAGAGACGTCTAGATGGTAGAATGGAAGTTGTTTTTTTATCTGGGCAGTTGTTGAAACGAGAGAAATCAAAGCTGTCCCTACACTGCCAATCATTCAGCTACCGCTTTCTTTGTTGCATGTGGTCGTGCTACTGGACATGCTTAGAACAAGTGTGTGTGTGTGTGTGTGTAGGTTAGAATATACATTCATATCCCTGCACCATGCATATGTTTGAATGTATGGCTGTGTGGGTGGGTGAGAGACCAAAGGAGAGATACGGCAGAGGAGAGAGGAAGTAATGGTGCTGAGACAGTCTCTTTTTGCAGCATTTTGCTTCATATGAGCAGTGTAACTTTCTCTTTCCCGTTCTCTATGACCCTTTATGTCTCTCCCTTTCCCTATTTTTTACCACATGAAGGTGTAAAAATCAGGTATCAGAGTATCAGAATTGATGGGGACAATCTAATGTACTCCCGTAATTATGCTCCTCTTGCACCATTCTCCCATTCCTTCTTCCACTTCTTCATCTCCATGCTGCAGACTGGTTGTCTGTGCCGGCTGACGTTCAGTTGGATGCTAGGGGGCGAGAAGGAGAGAGGGGAGGAAAAGAAGATGAAACTTGTGTTTTCAGTCTCATGGCTGATTTCCCTGCTCCTCTCCTGAGATTATCAGTGAGTCTGGCAGCCAAAAGACACCCTCCTTGACTAATCAAAATGTTCCTCGAACATACAGACACTGCAATAATCCCTGAACAAGAAACAGCCTCGTAGGGGTGTGGCTGCACATATCAATAAACACATATGTACACATGCACTAACATGTGGAGACTGGGAGTGCAAACCTTTGTGTACTTTGTGTACAATCACATGTTTCCACAGATCCTCTGGATTACATGCCTTCAGACTCATTTCCACTGTATTATTAACAGTGTATCCATACACTTACTCTCCTCTATTACACATCGGCATCACATAGAGCTGACTATGCTGTGTATCGTTCTGTACAAGATTTTATTGCTTACTCGTGTGCACGCTCACTGAGCATCTTTGGTTTGCTAACTGTTCATTCATCCTGCAGGTTGAAACAGCAAATAAATTAGACGGCTTTTGTTTGCGATACTCGCATGCCGGCTCGCATTCAGACAATTCAAAGGGCATCAGATATGTTGGATGTGATACTCCGCTGCTACTTTTTATCATCCTGACACACCATACCTGAAAGAGAACAGTTTCTATAGCAACCCCATCATCCCCTTCCCTCGCCCCCCACCGCTGTTGTGTGTGTGTGTGTGTGTGTGCGTATCTCTGAATGCGAACACATGCCTGAATATGAGTGAGTGCTGTATTGATCGCTAGCATACACGTGTTGATGTCATCTAGCCAGCGGGGGAAGCAGAGAGGGAAACAATAAAGGAACATTTCCTCCGCACATTTCCTGGCAGCTTTTCAAGATACACAGAAGTTTTATTAAAGGAAAGAGAGACAGAGCACTGCAGAGGGGGAAAGCAAAAAGAAGAGGGTGGGGCACAGACGGAAAGTGAGAGGTAGAAGAGAGAAAGAGTGCAGGTAGTAAATGGGTGTCTGATTGAAGTCTAAATACAAATACAGTTTCAAATAAGCTTTGATTGGCCAGGCTAATTAATCAGATAATATGAAGTGATTTTTTTTCTTCAATAAATGTACAAAAGATTTGTTTCAGGATGTGTTTCCTACATCACTTTACTGAGTATCAGGTGTACAGAGCCCTCTGGATGACATCACTAAAAACCTCTATATGACCCTGAACCAAGTTTATACGTTGTAAAAGTTGTGGCATACGCCTAGGATGGTGTAGCAGACCAAAGTGCCTTTTCAAAAACCTAATTTGTGACCTATTTGACTTTGTTTCGCTCCATAATTTCACCATGGAACTGCAAGGCTTGGTGTGCCCTTTAGCAAAGACACATGCTGATTAAAGGCCTGTTTATTCCGCAGCACTAATTGTCTCCCACTGTCTCCTGTCCTTTTTTAGGTTGACTTCTCCCCTCACTTCCCCCTTTATCTCCTTCCTCTTTGTCTCCTTTCTGTTGAGATCACACTTTCCTCTCTGTTCCTCTAAATAACTACTTGATTACCTAAATTACACCTGTCTTGTGCGTCAGTCTTTCTCTACATTTCACCTCACTCAACACTTCCATTCTCGTCCTTCTTTCTTTCAGCCCCCAGTGGTTTGTGTCTGGATGGGCTTGAATGATTAAACATAGGACAGGAGCCTTTGGTGGAGTGAACACCAAGGGCAACGGGAGAGAGAGAGAGGGAGAGAGAGAGAGAAAGAGAGAGAGAGAGAGAGAGAGCACACCAGCCTGTTTGGATACAGATGACATGACAGGAACTGTGCTTTTGTAACTGTCACCTATTGCTCTGTGCCACAGAGTCCTGCTCACTTGAGACCTACAACTCGGTCACATGCACTTGCCGCGCACTGTTCCAGGAACCATTATAGAATTCTCTCTCTATGTTTGTCATTAAATCCTGAACAGTATTTTGAGCACAGATATAAAAATAGCAGAGACAGACTGATCTGTTGTTTTCTACAGTAATACTTGTTTTGACCCCAGATGATGGGAACTGTTTGTCGTCTGGTCTCATTATCCATATTTTCTTTTTTTAAGGAACATTTTTGCGACATCTGTGACCTTAATGAGACAGAGGTCTGTGAGGGATTAAAGGTGATTTGCAGGTATTGTTCAAAGGCTAGCAATGTAGTCATGGTAGCAATCCCAATTCATTTTTGCTCCATTGAACCATTTGGTAAATTGTGCAATACTCATAAAAAGTAGGTATATATGTAAAGTAAGCAATGGTTTATTTATGTAAGTGCCTCACAATAGAAGTATTTAGTGCAAAATGTCAAACGGGCAGGATAGAAACAAATGCAAGAGCAACAAAACAGAATTAATAAAACTGAAATGACCTCAACAAAAGAGCAATATATCCGTTAAGGAATACAAATGAATGATATTTCTGATCCACTTTGATATTGAGAGCACAAACTATTCCAAAGTTTAGCAAATGCTCGTTCTTTATTTTATGCAAAGTAGAGACAAAACATACAGCGGCCTCTGGTTGGTCGACCTGAGTGACTTAAAGAGGACGTATGCACATGCATATGGGTATCTGGAGTGCCTACCAACCCACAAACTGTGAAATAAGATATTAGAATATACCCCCCCCCCCTCGCAAGCCAATCAGAGAGACAGCCGCTAAAACGGAGCTTTTCAGCCAGAGGGTGAATACAGGTATATTCAGACCGGCAGTATGAGAAAACAGTAAAGCATGTGAAGATGTCCCAGTAGAAACCCAAAACACAGGTACGAACCTGAAAATGAGTCAATTAAGAAATGTACACAGGGACGTCGATGTCTACTGCCTGATGAATGTAAACAAAAACTAATATGATGAATTCTAAAATCTATTGGCAGCTGACGCAAAGAGGCCAACGCTGCATAACCTTCTCCCAGCGCTTTGTCTCTGTTAGAAGACTGCTTGCTGCATTTTGAAGCATCTGCTGATGAGTATAAAATGCTAATTTTGTACTGCTAACCATTGCAATGGGTACTTTAGTTTGCTGTTTTTGTAACAGGATACACGTACAGCAGGCATTGGTCTAGAAACCAGTGGCGAGGAAACCTCTGCTAACGCTCTGTCAGTGTATTTCTAGCGGACTGTACATTTTAGCAACTGTGCAATGGGGTCAGATGTAAATTATTTAGCACCTTGTGCAGTATGTTTTCCTGCAGATTGGGGTCACGTGTGTGTGTGTGTATTTGTGGGTATTGTGTGTGGGTCTGTGTGTATGCACGTATAGAAATGTGTGTGGGGAAAGTGTGTGCATCCCTGGCCGGGTGTGGTTTGTGTGTGTGTGTGAGAGAGTTTTATGGATTTGCATTTGTACGCCAGCATGTGTGTGTTTTGTGTGTGCACATGTGTATTCTGAGCATGGAGTTCCATCCAAGCATTATGTGAGCATGAAGGTCCATCGAAGCACATGTAATCCCTAACCAGCTCTTGGGCTTCTCATTAGCATTACACTGATCTTCCGCAGAACTTATTTTCCAGGCCTTTGATATTCTCTGTGGCCTGAGGGAACAATAGGTCCTGTTCACATCAAATGTGTTATGTCATCAATGTGACTGGAAGCTTTGCTTCTCACGTCATGGGAGACCTATTTCACTCTCACTGCCTGCTCCCTCAGTGTGTACATACAGCACGTGCACACACATCAATGTGCATGTTCCCTTGCCCTAATGTTCCCTGTGGGGCATGTATATTCTCAAGAGAGGCCAGTGTTTCCCCCGGAGGGCCCTCCATATACAGTACAGCTGGAACAACTCTACATATCACATATAGTACACAGTCAATTTGGTGAAACTGGGCCCCTACGTGTGAATATGGAAACCATAGCTATTCGGTAACTTGCCCCGGATGTGGGCCTAAAACTTTGAGTTGTTTAACATGTGAAAATCAGCTCTGCTTTTGTTGCAATATGGTCACATGCGTCCCTGAGCATCTGCGGAGACTCAAAAGCAAACACTGTATGAACTCTATATATGTTCACAACACATGCACAAGCATTACAGAATCTTAGCAGAGTTCAGATGAGTACCAGGAGAAGCGACAAAGGAGGTCGAAGAGTGAGGTGAATGAGGATGTGCGTTACGTGGAGGAGAAGTTAATCTCTCCTGACGATAGCGTCGGCCTCTCCCTGCCTCTCCTCTGTCTTCTCTCCTCCATAAAACTCTGGATTGTCTCCCGCTCGGCACACCCACACACTAAAACACACACGGCGGGATGTGGAGAAACCAGGGCGTTTAAACAAAACACAAGCTGTTTGATTTTTGCTTGAGAGAAAAAGTGAGCAAAATTTTAAACTACATATCCCACAAGGCTCTTTATTTGTGCTCAGATATGAGTCTTTGAACTCTTATCCTTCTTGGTGAAATCTTGAGTATGTGGTTTCACTTAGAGACTGTACAGTCTGCGCAGGGATTCCTTCCCAGTAAGAAGATTTTATATGTGCATAAAATCTTTGCTGCCACATTGTCCTGATGTAGAGACTTTTGGGCTTGAGACATTAATATTAAACGTCTGTGACTGCGTAGGCTGGGTTTCCATTCAAGCGCCAGTTGATCCACATTATTTAATCTGCAGGAGTGAGTCACATATTTCATACTAAGTCGTTTTTTCAAACCTTTATTTACATATCCACCAACAACAGGGGGTTTCCTCAAATTATTAGGGTGTTATACATCGTGAGAACTTACAGTTTTAACTTAATAGAGTGTGTATTTGTTTGTTATGAGAGGTGGTTCTTGCCACATGAATCATTTTTAGGATTCGAATGAGAGGTTTGGAACACTGTGGATGCACAAGAGCTTAAGGCTGATGTATGCCTGGAGATGCTAGTTATGCAACTCATTCATGCTTGCATGCACACACACACGCTCTCTCACACACACACACACACACACACACACACACACTCACGCTTCACTATATTGATGTTACCCACTGCCATCTGCGTCCACACTTCACACCACAGAAATAGAATAGCAGTAGAATGGACATTTGACGAGTACAAAAGAAAATGCAGATGATTGTTAGTTGCTGTGATGACAACAGGTCAGTGGATTCATAAAGTGTTCGCCGGGAAGAGAGCGTTAAGCCCGCTGTTCGGCAAATTTTCTGTAACCAGTGTAGCATGAAAGCATAGCAGAATTAGCAAGCTAGCTATCTAGCCAGCTGTCCCTCAGTTAGCTAGCTAGCTTGTTAATTCCACCATGCTTTAATGCTACACTAGTGACATAAATTAAGCCGAACAAAGTTGTCACTCATCTGGGAACAGCAATGTGCTGTCTTACACTTACAAGAGTGAGTGGAAGAAGCATTAAGTTGTTACATTTTACTCATTTACTCTGGCTCTCTGCGCTTCATAACTTTACTACTCCACTTGCAGTATTTTGCATTGTAACGATTGATATCACGATCATCTTGAGACTTGCTATAGTCTGCCAAAGAAGCTGATTTTCGCCTGAATATTAAGTGGGATAGAAGTCTCTTGTGAAAAGGCAAACACCTACTAAGCCCTTCAGAGGACGAACTCTGTGTTATATATCATCTTTTGTGCTGCAGTGAAGACCTTGCTAATGCTACACAATAAATCTCCGAAATGTCCCTCGTTTTCATAACCAATTCCTTAAGTGGGGATGTACAGTGCTAATGCTCAACTGCTTTAAAGTTATCATCAACCTTGACAGTGCGTCCTCTTTTGGATATATTATGTTAACAGTCTACGGTACAATTTCAAAGTTTCTTTTCTTTTCATTTCAGTATGGCATCTTGAACTACGCTTCAGGTGGGTGATCCATCATTGTGAAATAATACTTGTGATACTACAACTACATGGTACCACAGTTGCAATCATTGTATAAATGCTCCTTGAATCAGCTGAGTTGTGTGCAAGGCAATCATTCCTGCTCAAAACTACAGCACCACATGATAGTGTAACAGAAGCTAAATTCTCTGCAAGTTAAGATGCTCTGTTCTCACCTAAATGTATTTGTATGTATCCTTGAGGTCTAACAAATGTGTTGATGTATTTTCCTTTATCTGCAGAGCTGATTTGTGGCTATTTTAGATTGTTTACATCCGTGTTTGCCAGCCTGGAAGTCTTCTTCTTTGCTACCTTTGCTGGTCTGTTGCGAGGCTTCGTCACAGGTTACCAACTGTTGATCAGCAGAATAGCGGGAAACTGGTGGCATGGCTGTGTATCATGTCACCCAATAATTTGTTCATATGTACATCAAGGAGGGATTCAAATAAGAGATGTCACATTTTCATATTGCGTCATGTAATTGGAGTACAAAACATGCGCAGTGAACTCTAGTCTGCACTTGCCAAACGGCTCACTAGCTGCCGTACGATCGTAGAACATGAGGACGGTAGCCTACTTTATGGGTGAGAATTACAATTCTGCAATTATTAGAAAGATCTTTCACAAAGACCGTGTCCCAGCCTTCATTGGTGTGTGATAAACAAAATGTGGTCCATTCTTAACAACATTGCACCACAGTGTTACTAGTGTTCAAGGACTCCACAGGGTACCTTTTTATTTTCATAGTTCACTGAAATGAACAGAAACTAATTGCTTCCAATAGAAGTTGAGAAAGATTTTTTGGCACGCCCTAAAAAATGGTCAATACTGTAGCATAAAGCAATTTCTAGTTAAAGTTAAAGCAACTGAATCAGTTTTTAAAGGGTCAGTTAGCCTAAGGTGTCGGATGCTATTTGGCTTCTTTTTTTAAAAAGCAGTTTGAAAAGTCGATTCCTTAATTATGTATGTAAATATACTTCAAATGTTTAAGTATATGTGAATGTATACACCCTAGCTTTTGATATTTCAGGCTGTAATGTGACACAACATGCCAAATTGACAGTTGAAACACGCACAGCAGTTGAAGCAGATTCTACAGTCCTTATCCAGTGTCTCAACACTGATCCACAGTAGTGTAGAAGGCGCCACAGCTGAGGGAACTGTCCATGGTGCTGATTGCTTCAGATATTGGACAGTGCTGAGCAGGCAGCTGATGTTGCAGCAGCTATAATTGGTGTGACAACAGTCATGGGCTCTGACTCCATTTGCCCATTCTCCAACCGCACAACTGCAGAACAATATATGACGCGGAGATACACACACACACACACACACACACACACACACACACACACACACACAAACGCCAACTTGTAGTCGTCCTGTTTAACACTCTGCACAAAGTTTAGAGGATAGCATTGGAGGAACTTTATGATATGAATTTATAATACCACAATACATGAAGCCTTTTGTTTGAGGATCAGTTTAAACGACCAGTCTGCGCTGTACCTAATATAACTTACAGAAGGAAGACAAAGAAGAGATTATGCTTTATCTTTGGGTTGAGAGTGAGGTGAGCTCTTTTCTATTATGATCGCCACACTTAAGTCATGAACTCCAGTTCACATGGAGTTGCTGTGGGAAAAAAAGACTACAGTATTATTTTGATGATCAAATGCAACGAAACTCAGCATGTTGCAGAAGCAATTCTATATATATTGTACATGAAGGTTATATCTTCACTTATTAGATTTGTTAGGACATCTCTGCTTGTCTGTGACTTCACTGATGCTCCCACTGAGGACAGCTGATGTCGTCGGTGTCTTTCCGCCCACGGTTAAGTGGAACAAAGTGTTTCACCGTGACATCTGATTAATGACAATCCCCCTGGGAGTTGAGGGAGAGCAGCAGCAATCCTCTACCCACAAAAAAGAAATCCCATTTAGAGTCAGCAGTAGCCATCGTAGAAATCTCAATCTGCATCAATTACTTAATCCTTCATCTGTTCTCCTCTATAAGTGCAGCAGCTACTAGCTAATGCTTACTCAAATACGATCCTGCAACATTTAATATTACCAATATGAACCAAAAACGTTTTTTTCTAAATTAAGCAAATCCGCCATCCTGTCCGTGTAATTTTCTGTGGGCTTGCAAGAGACGATATTTGAATGTTGCGATTTATTCCCATTAATGTATGTTTTATTCTTAAGTGGCACATCAGCAATTCAAAAGCACTAACACTTCCTTAAATACATTTTAAGCCTGCATGGAAAAATACAGTGTGTTCAAGATACAGCTAAAACAGCTATAAGGATCAGTGTAAATTTGGTTAAACAAAGCTGGATGTGCTCTATTAACGAGAGGAATTTTTCCCATCCAATTGGGATCAGTGTGAATACAGTACATGTCTTTCTGCTCAACTCCTTGTCATCGGGTAATCAGAACCCAGTGGGAAACACCCGGATACAAACAATAACATTTTATATTCAGACAGCTTGTTGGCAAATCAAAGTAACTTCCTGGTCTGGTTTGAACAAGAGCAAACGGAGTTCATATGACAGAAAACATGACACTGCATTTTTTGATTACTACAAAAACTAGAGGAACTAATGTGTCTTAATTGTGTATATATCGTTATATGCTGCAGCTCGGCCCCTTTCCCTTCAACATGGCCATATCACAATATTGTTTTGGTTGAAAAAAAGTGATGAGGATTGTCAAAACTACAGCCATGCTCCACCCAAAATGTATCCGACACTCAGGTGGCTGTAAAATGTGGCAGCCAGCCTAACCAAAGGTAGCAGAATAAGCCTATCTGCACCTCTAAACTCATAATTCAATACATTACGTCTTGTTTGTTTAAGTGTAAAGAACAATACATTTTGTGTAGCTCGGTTGGCTAGCTATTTCTGCCCGTTTCCAGTCTTTATATTATGCTAAGCTAAGCTAAGCTAACTCCTGGCCGTAGCTTTACATATATACAGAGTGAGTGGTATCAATCTGCTTATCTAACTCTCGTCACAAAAGTAGAGATAATAAGTGGATTTCCCAAAATGTGAAACTATTCCTTTAAAGCTTTCTAAAGTCCAGCCAGTTATGGAAAAGTTACTTATATTTCTTTCTGAAGCATAGTGGAAAATGCTGCTATTGTAAGGTTATTATTATTATTTGCTCCTACAATTTGGGAGTCGCTTGTACGGAATCAGAGTAGATTCTGGTTCTTTGGAAGCTCGGTGAGAGGCCACAGTGAGCAGAGCAGATTTAGGGCCAGCAACTAAATAAGTGGGTTTGGGGAGAGAATAATAATCACGGTGGTGATGGAAGGGGAAGTGCATGCATGAGTGTGTATGTGTGTGGGAGACGGAGATAGATGGAGAGAAAAGACAGAAGAGGAAGGAAGAAAGAAGTTGTCGAAGTGAATTAGTCGTTAGTGGTGTGGAGGTCTCTCCCCCAAGCTTGTCCACTCTTTCTACACACACACACACACAGATATAGATCTCAAATTTCACAACCAGGCACAGATTCACACGCACGCTACACTTTTCCACTCAAACATGGATCTGCGTAGATGTCCTCGGAGTGCTGTTAATCCCCTTTTAAAGTGTTCTTCCTTAAGAGAAGGGATAATTATCAAATCATTTATACATTCTAACCATATTTCTCTGTTGATTTGTACATATTGAAGGTTGGAATTGTCGCAGGAATGTGTGCGCGTGTCCCTTGGCTTAGCAGTATAGCAATGTGTTTACAAGATGTTGCGAAGTGTTAAGCAGAGCTGTGAATGTATGATTCACTGGAAGTGGGAGGAAGTGGAGAAGCAGACATCATTCCTGAGGCCCATAAAAAGAAGCCTTAAAAGGTCACTCTTCTTTTTTTTTCTATGTGTCTTCCTTTCTTTATTTTTGTTATCATAGCAGCCTCAAATGAACCCTGAACTTCATTTTTGCTTGAACTGTCTTTACTCGACCTGTCCATCACTTCCTTCCATTTATCTTTACATCCCTTCCGGACCCCCACCACGCTTCCCTTCGGTGTCAACAACAAGGCCACGTCCTGGAGCGTCGGCCTGCAGAGGACAACAGCAGCTGGCACCTCATGATGTGTCACGTCTTCCATAATTACCAGTCAAAGGCGGAAGAACAAGATCATTTGTGGCCGCTCTACTGTAGCTCGGTGTGGTTCAGTACAGTTGCTGCTGCTCTGTAGTCTTGCGGTGACGTGATGCGGAGGTAGCGTTACACAATAAGAGCAGCGTGTGAACTCACTCACCAGTCTCTGTGTCTTCCCGTCCTTGTCTGTTCTCGATCTGCGTCTCGGTTTGATGGTGTCTTCCTCCGACAGCCCTGTCTCTCTGCCTGCACACAAAGAGAAGGATGAACCTGGCTGACCCCTCTCTTCTCCTCTTGGCTCGGGTTTATTGAGTTTCTCGATTTGTCCTGATAAATTTGATCACAAACCTCTGAGCTGCACAATCTTCTCTTGTGCAGCAATCAGGCTCAAGAGAGCGTATTACATGTACTGTATGTGAGGTGTGTCACAGTGTTTACATGGTGCTGCTCATAGGCGTGGAATAAAAACAGCACAGTCAGCTGTGCTTTATGGAGCTAGAATGCATCTTGCCAGTCAGATGTTTTCATCAGTTTATGACACATAGGTGGCAACTGGATTAAACCCTGTTTTAAAGACTACACATCTTCTTGTTTTTTTTGGGGGCAATATTTTTAGATTCATAAAACATGTTGAAACCCCCCCACTGGTCTTTAAGCCACCATTTTAACGTAAAAGCTGTGATCTTATGCTTTTTGTATAAAGACAAAGCTGAACAGAGAAACGGCTTGACTGCTATTAATAATGACTTATTCACATTTTATGATGGCGATGCTGAGAATGGACAATCAACAGTATGAGCTCAGTGCACTAGCATGAAGTGGTATTATGGGCCAGGCTATGACCAGTCGCAGTCTCTTAAATGCTCAGCGCTGTGATAGGAGGAGAGCGATGCCCTAGTTTGAGTCTGCCGTAATTATGTAATGCTTGAGTACCTGCAGCACCAGCGGCATGACAACTTCTGAATGTGGATCTGTGCAGCAGAGAGTGCAGACAGGAACTGCACACCTCTTTTCAATCCTTTTTACGTGTCGTGCAACTGAATATCATCTTGAGCTCGCTACGTTTTGACTCAAATTATGCACTCATTTGCTTATTTAGCATTCAACTGACATATTCAGCACTCCCTCATTCCATCTCATCAGTCTGTTAGGTTTGTCCTGAATATATCTCCCTCAAACCTTTTCCCACTTCCTATTCCTCTTATCCATCCCTCTCTCTTCCCGTCTCTTACTTCCTGTGCCCCCCCCCCCCGCCCTCTTTTTTTCAGCTCTCCCCGTCCGTTCCTAATGCCATATACCAAATGGAGGGTGACAGTGTGCAGCTGTGGGTTTTGTCCTCCAGACAGCATCTTAGAGAAAAGCTTAGCCCCCCCACACACACACACATGCGTGCAGATGGAGTGGAGGGATCGGCACTAACCTGAGTGTTTCCTCTGTCGTTTATATAATAGTTTTAAGATGGAGTTGCGCTGGTTGGCTTGCATAAGTGATGCAGTCAGACATGAGGAAGAAGATGCATCATAATGTAACAACACACTAAACTCTCTTTTGTGTCTCTTGTTTATTTAGAGGGCAAAGCTCCATGCTGCCTTGCAGGAGAAAAAACGTCTGAACCTTGAGCTGATCAACCACCACCTGAAGACGTCCGACTATGACCAGGTATGGCATCGCACACGCACTGCACACACACACACACACTCGCACAGAATGATAATCAATGACCAACCAGGCCATGATCAATGGTAAAATATATTGTATATTACACTACCAGTGATATAGGTGCTACGTATCACAAGCACAAGGTCTTATAAATAGCTGCAACATCAGTCATATGTTGCTGTCTGTGAAACCGTCTCTGCAGATCAATACCCCTGCAGCCTTTTTATCATCATCATACATCTTATCGTGTGTTGCCTCTTCATGGTCTTTATATTGCTTCTTCACCCACATGTGCTGTTAATGTCACGTCTTCCATCTTTAACACACACATCATTGCTGCGTTTCCTTTCCCATCGTTGCATCCTCACTGGCACAGTCAGCCAGAGTCTCCCACTTCACACATGCATACATAAACACACACACACACACACCCAGATGGAGACAGTCTGTGATGGTAGGCGATTAGCTACCCTGGCACTAATGGTGACTTTCACAGAGGGGGCAGATTTGACACGTGTCCAGGGACTCAGCTCGGAGCTGTTGCTCCAGCGTGCCACACAAAAAAAGATGCCATCTGTGCACGGACAAGGTGGGCACAGAGATGAAAAAGGAAGCGTGTCCAGTCCCGCCACTGGTTTGTAAGAGCAATCCTGGCAGCGTGTGGTGGACGGAGCATAGGGAGGAAATGAAGGGATGAAAGAGGGAGAAGTGGCAGAGAACAGAAAGAAAGTGGTGATGTTATTAGAGAAAGCAATCACAGAAAAGACATTCTACTTTCTGTGGAGAGTTCAAGAGAATTAACTGACAGTTTCAAAAGGAAACATATTGACCCAAAATCACAGTGTGCTTGTACTGGACTCACTGAGTCAGGGTCCTGTGTGTTCACCTTGACAGTTACTAATTTCAGTTTTGAAAAAATATTTGAATGTTGCTGATTAAATAGCACAGCTAAGGACAGAATATTCATCGAATATATATATTAGATTAGAATGTTTATTTACGGGAGATACATAACACAAGGTTTTATTACCAGACCCCGGTTTTTAAAGTTACATTTTTTTATGTTGCTCTGTTCTGCGCTTATATTAGCTTTTAGTTTTAAAGGTTGTTTTTACTCACCTAATTTTATTTTATTATGTAAACCATCTTTGGGTATCTAAATAAATGCTTGAAAATGATTGCTATGCTACTTGTCCGACGTGATAGAGCTCAGATTAATAGAGCTCCTGTCATAAATTCCACGGTACGAATGAACTCGTTGCCTTTGGAGCGGTGTAGTTTTGTGCAGTCGAGTAAGCACGCTTATCTATTGTATCCCTCATCTCTTTTGCTCGTTAATGAGATGATTGGTGTACGGCTGAGGGATGGTTCTGCTCGGTCCTATGAGGCCACCTTGAGAGGAACCAGCTTGACTCAAGGCCTCTGACTGATGAAGGAGCGAGAGGCAGAACGCTTAAGTCAGCAGCTCTGTCTCATCAAGGCTAAATTGAAATGTGCTGATTAATTTCTCTTCAGACTGTGAACTCCCAATCAACCCTCCAGCACAAAAAAGAACAGCATCTATTCATAAATGTAAAAAGTAGGTCTACTGCAAGAACAAACCTCATACAAATTGCATGTTTCTTTTCCTCTTTGAAAAAAACCCAAAACAGAATAAATGCTGCATTTACTCTCAAGTAAAAACAGGGAGGAAATGAAAGTGTTTCCCCTCGCTTTGTTGGTTTTTCTGTTTACCTGTGTCTCTGCTAACCTTTTTTTGTGGCTGTTTGTATCCATGTTGTTTTTATAATCCTCTTAATCTCCTCTTGCTCTTTTTGTCTCTTTCTTGGTCCTCCCTCCCTTGCATCTGGACTCGTTCTCTTCATGTAGGTGCGATCAGACTATGAGCAGCTGAGACAGACCTTTGCTGTAGTGAGCCAGGAGAGAGACGTGGCCCAGCAGCAGAGGAGCCAACTCCAAGACAAAGTGGAGAACCTGGAACAGGTTCTAAAGGTCAGGCGTTGTTGAATTTATGTTTACTTTCATCCTATATACCCCTCAATACAAATATCAGTAGTCTTCTTTTAATAACTCCAACTCTTCATCTCTCTATTCATCCCTCTATTTCAATGTGTGCTCGCTCCACTGGTATTCTTCGGTGCACTCGTAATGTGTGGCATGATACTACATGTTTTATATTGTTAATTCATTTTATGACCAGTAAGTGTCAGTAATGAACCTTTGGATGACTTGATTAAAGCATTCTGATTTGCCATTTTTCACATATGCCCCCCCAAGGAAAACATTTCCTTTCACTCCCACATTTAATTGCCTGCAGTTATGGATTAAATGATGTAAATCAATTAAAAGTTAGTCCAGGGATTGATATCATAAACCTGCAATAGTTTCTTCTTCATCTCTCCCGTTCTCTGAGCAATGCGTCTCTAAGGCAAACCCTGCACATGTCTTACTGCTAAGTAGGCATAGCAAAAGAATTAGGAGACCCCGTTTATCCTCCTTTATCACCACTGATTCTATCCGTCCACTTTTTCATCTGACATACTGTATATCTCACCACATTTCTCCAGCATTCCTATCTGCACTCATTCATCCCTCGTTCACTTCAGCGGTTCTGTTCGAGCTCACCCCGTTCATCAGATTGGGAGCTTTTTCCAGCCCTATTTCTGCTGCCTCTTTTGGAAATATCCAAATCTCCCATGTGTACGTTTTCTAAGAAAACTTCAGAAGGAAAGCGATGCAACTCATGAGGTGAAGTGTCATCGGATTCATGGAGGGGCTCTTTTTTCACCGTCTTCTAGTCTGCCAATAGTAATCAGACACAGTCTCCCTGCACCGTGAGAGGCGCTCTCATTACAAATCCTCGCCTCCCTGCATCTCCTATCGATTGTCTGTTTGTCAGGATATTTGAGAGAGAAATGTACCCATCTGAGAAAAACTGACCTGCTCCCTAATACAGCAAAGAAAGGTTTGTCACTTTCTCATTGTGTATTGATTAAGCAGACAGAGATTAAGCAGACAGAGACTATTTACACAGGGCAATGTGGGTGAAGAGAGCAGAGATGAAGGAGATGCAACATGGGGAAAAAAAATTGCCAAAACACGGACTTCTTCAGTCAAAGCTAATGAGATACAGCACTGTCAATCTTGGCTTTAAAATGATGTTATGTGGTAACAAAAGACTTATTTTATATGTGGGAATTTAAGACACTTCTCTGTCATACAGAATGTCTAAAGGGCAAGATGCAAGACAAATGTAAAGTGGCCTGTTACAATTGTCACTGAAGAGGACAGTCCATATGATTAAGCAGTGCTAGTAGCGGCTAATGTAGCTTCGAGCCACAAGCAGAGAGGAGGAGTGGGGTACAGTGGTCTGGTTGGTAAGCTCACTTCTTTTTAACTCCATGCCCCCCAACTGTAGTCTTCAGACATAACTGATGTTGCAATCACTTAAGAGTTCCCCTTTAAGTTTGATTCAAGTCCAAATCCCAGGTTTCAGGTCTACAGTTCTGCTAAGCAGTAAACATCCCTCGTCTCAAAGATATTTGTCTGTAGTGTTGTAGCAGAGTGGGGGTTCCTGGCACAGCTTCGCCTACTTATAAAGGTGCACGGAGAAGGGAAAAAGTGTCAAAACGTATATATAGTATAATATTCTATATATATTTATAGTATATAGAACAACTTTATAGACCAACGTGTTTCATCAGTCATCATGAAGGCCACAAACCAGAATAAGAAAGGTTGGCAGTGGTCTTGAGATGCAGACTTGTGTACGGCAGGTTGTTGGTTTAAAATCAACATCTGTCTCTGGTTTAACGTGACATCACAGAGTGTTTGCTTAAAATGTAGGTGAGTTCATCAAGCCTACCGAGAATATCCAAGAGTTATAAAAAGTAGTTTTTCACTAAGGCTCCAGTGACAGCCTCTCAGCCAGCCCAGTCCTCTGCAGCTTAGAACTTCTCCCTGATTATGCAAAGCAGTAGCTGCCTGCTCAGGACACCTCGAAGCCACTCCGGGAGGTAAAGAGGCTTTTCTTTTTTCTTTTTTTCCAAGGGAGAGAGAACACAGAGAGAAAATGATGAATGTCAGAGCTTTTTAAGCTGTCTTTTCTTCTTAAGCCCGTGGAAACATCTTATGGCCTTAACTCTGTTTCTGTAAGATGTGGCAGCCGGTCGTGACTTCGCGGATAGATACTGTATGGTTATGACTCGGCTAATTTGGGAAAGGGTAGATTTAGGATCAGCGTGGGTGACCATGCGTGACAGCTTTTGTCTGAGTCAGTTCGAGTCAGTATACAGTGGGTTGCATCTGATACGCATTATATGAAAAGCTCATACTGTATAGCACTCTTTACTTCCGCAGTGAACTTCAACACTTGAGTGCCTTAGATTGCAAAATCTGCCTTTTAAAGAAATAGTTCAACTTTCTAGCTGAAACGGTATACTGTCAACAATCATCTCTAAAGAACATCCGTCAACGTAACCGCATCCTCTCTCTCTCTGTTTCTCCAGCATATGCACGAGGCTGTAGAGCTGAAGCAGCAGCTGCAGATAGAGCATGAGCAGGCGTTGGTGGCCCTCCACACCAAGCAGAAGGAGATCAATCAACTGCAAAAGGTATGGACTTATGGATAATGGCAAAAATACAAAATTTGTCATTGAAAGTTTACTTTTTTTTTTTTTTTTATATACTTTTGACACAATGCTCCCTTGTAATTGATTTTGTGATAAGAGCAGTGACGAACTGAAGCTGCTTGTTCAGTAACTGATGTGTCAGTAGTCACTTTGTGCTGAATCACTGTCATTGAATCGCTGCTACTGTATCAGAAAATATGAAGACCTTAGAAACCTGTCAAATGAAGTAAAAATCAGCAGATTTTGTCCGAAATGCAGTCTCAGCTGACAACACCTTTTGATATTGTTTGACAGCGTGATGAAGAGCGCTTTGCTAAAAATGTTGCCTATCTAGTTGATAAATTTAAACACCGTGTCGACTTTTTTTTCGAGGCCTCGTATCATGTCTGGTACCTTTTTTATTATTGGGATATATTCTTACTCTGCTTGGAAACTGGTTAGATAGAACTGCAAATATCACAAGGGACACATGGATTTAAATTACAAGTGCTTTTGATACAACAGAAACTGTTGATGTTTAATTATCTGTCTTACCGTCTTGAATTTTGACCTAATCATACATTCAATCACCCTGATGTTCAACGTTGTGGAGCCTACATTTTCAATTGTTAAATGAACAAATATGTAGCTTTAAAGAATTAATTTGTTGCATCTTTGTCCTGTTGCAGCATTATTTACAATTAATTGTTTACACGCCATACAAAGATAAAACAAAAAGCCCATTCTTATTCTATTGACTGATATGTAAATATACTCAAAATACCTGCTGGATTAGAGCATGCCAGCTTTTATATGCCTTAAAACAGCGGAATAGTGACTGCTTCCTCAGATATCTGTCAGGTTTTTCCGTCAGTTGTCTCCATGTACCCACTTATTGCACTGGCGTCTTTTCAAAGAGAAACAAACAGACACGAAGCAGATGCTAAGTAATTTGTAAAACTAAGCAAAGACGTTTTTTAATGTTGAAAACTGTGCTTTTACTTCTGCTACCAGCCACTTCTTGCACACTAAAATAAATCTGTTACTGCTCATCAGAGCCATCAGGAGTAGGCATCTCCTCAATTACCAGTGCTGGGATCAACCTCTGTATTGGGTTGACAGTATGTCAGCTGTGTGCGGTCTATTCTACCTCATGGACTGTGATCACGGTGTCAGCTGCCACTGTGCGTCTCTATGTGTTCACTGCAAGCTATGGTTTCACGCTGACCAACAGCATGAGGAAGCAGTGCACCTGTTAGAGGTACAGCTTTACCTCAGTGTTACCTTTCTGAGATATGGTTTAGATCTGTTTTAAGCTGATGAAATGAGACAAAATAATCCGCCAGATGTTTCACATAGTATTAGACAGATGTGGAACAAGTGCTACATATAAACATCTAAAAATCACTTTATCTGTAGAAAAAAGAAATCTGTTGTAAAGTCTGTGCACCACTCACACAGGTGTTTTAAATTACACTGGCTGATTGCACCTCTGCTAGGAATTCAGTGTTTGCTTAGCCCTGTCCCTCTTTGTTAACATTACTGTCAAGCTTTCTGTTTTTTTTCCCCAGGATTTTTGAAATGTTTGCTTGATTTCAGATAGATTTCTAGTCAGCAACCCTCAAGGGACACATCATGACGATGATGTAGAAGTGTCTAAAATCTACTCACAATTGAGTGTTCCATGCGTAGAGTGTAGTTTTAGACATACTTGGTAACTCTAAGAACGATAAAGGTCTGAACAGGTGCATCAGCAAGACGTTAACGAGACGTCAATCTGCACACGGCCACACAGCCTAGAGAAGAGGTCTAATCAGGCCAGTGAAGTGAAAACACCTGTGTGTGTGTGTGTGTGTCTGTGTGGACAATACATGAGTAGGGTCTTTGATGTTAAGCACGGTGAGGAAAACCAGGCCTAGGTTTGTGGATAACTCTGTCATGTTTTTGGATCCTTTTTTAATACAATTTCTTCGAGAAGTGGAAGAGTAGTGGCATCGTCAGGGTGCTGGCTGATGCCCTCTGCCCTGAATCAGGTGGTTTTGGCATAAATTGTGTTTTTTAAAATTTGAAATCCACTGACGATAAACTGGCCTTTTCCCACCCAGAAGTGCTTGTGAACAAATACTGTAACACCGTGCAGGTTATTCAATACTCCAGTTTGTGACTCATACCCCAGAGAGTCTAAAACAATCTGTAGCTCAGCTTCTGTGTTTGCAGCTATATTCCTATATTGTCATTTGTCTTCCTGTAGGTTTTCTGTACTTTTGCATTGTGAAATATTCCTCCAAACTTTAACAATAGTTGCAGATTCCCATTAATCCTGCAACCAGGCTGACATTGATTACTAAATGTCCCTATGATCAAATCACTGACCTGCTGTGATTCATCAGTCTCTTAAGAAGCTTGTCACTGGCTCATCTACTCAAAATTATTTTCTCATTTCACTCTAAATCCTTTTGTCACGACAATAGGGTGCAGACTCCTTTGCATGTGGTTCAAGTCAGGTGATGTTATTATCCAGCTGAAGCACTTTAATACGATTTTACTGAGCAAGCAGCCTGAGTTAGGCTGAGACAAACATCAGGAGTTTGGTCTGAGAAATGGAAGCTCCACAGTCGTTGAGTTACTTCTCTTCTTGCAAATCCCTTGAATCAATTGCTAGTCTCTGTCACATGCCTGTTTCTCTACACTAATGAGCAAACACACACTTCAGCAGGAAGAAAAACATGTCTGTAGGGTCAAACTCAGAAACAAACCCCTGATTCCACAGTCCTGTGCTCGGAAGGCTTTTACAGATTGACAAACATAAAGTTATGTTTCTTTTTGGTTCCTTTTACTTTAACTTCATGTTGCTTTTGTATATTTATCTGCACCGATAAATATATTATTGCATTTCACTTTTAGTCTTTGCATCGATTCCAATGTCATCTAGTCGTGTTTGGTTCTTCATTATGTTTTTTCTTTTAAATTTTCTTCTTTCTTTACTTTTTTCTTTCTCCTTTTTTTTGTCTGAACAGAACAATAAGGACAGAATGTTTCAGGTATTTACTTTCCTCCCTGATTAGTTTGATGTGTGAATATTCAGCAAATCATTAAAACTTTCAAAACCTTATTTTGGGGGGCAAATCGAGAATCCATTTGTGCCCTGAATGATATCGAGTATTACTATACTCGCCGTACACCCCATCCATCTTCCTCGACTTCCTCCGATATATTTATGATATGCCATCTTTAATGTCTATGCTGTAAGTGTTATAATCCTCTTAACTACTTGCAGTACTTAGGCTTCCTTATCAGAGTTTAACAGTATCAGCAGCTGCAGCGGTGCAGATGCGTCTACACTTCCATGTGCTTTGATTAGACTGCAGTGGTTCCAATATAACATGCTGCTCAATGCTGAAACATGGCTCTTTAGGGATCCCTTTCTAATTGGGTCTTTGTTTGATCAGCAGTAATAGATGAAACGTTGGCTGTTCTTCAGAGAATTCCTATCTGAACATTACATGTGATGAAGTACTCTCCGTGCTTTGTGTGTGTATTTTCCCCTCATGTTTCACTCTTTACCTCCTGCTCTCTCCCTCTTTCTCTCTTTTGTTTCTCTTGCTCCTCTCGGCCATCACACCCCCTCTCTTTGTTGTCTTTTTCAAAGGTCAAGGTTCGTGACCTGGAGCAGAAATGCAGGTCACAGAGTGAACACTTCCACCAGCTGTCCAACGAGCTGCTGAATTTTCGTTTGCAATCAGATACTGTGGGCATCCTTACAAATAATCCTGCCTCCACATCCCAGATCCCTCTCTCATCAGAGAAGACACTCTCCCAAGTCATCGTTGGATTTGAAGCCCAGACGGAGAACGGTGGGTCAGGGCACTCGACTCACAGCCAAACGTCACATGTATATGTACACGTTTGAGACGCCAGGTTTTGAAAAGGAAGGAAAATCGACACTGCAATAATTTTGAGACTTTATTTTTTTTAACCTGTCCATCGTGAGTCATCAATGGTCCACTACCAGTGAGGTCCACCCGTTCTAAAAAATAATGACTGCACTCTGGATAAAAGCATTCACCAAATTACATGTGATCAAAAGGCCTCTGATCAGAATGAAATGAGAGTCGGAGTGATCTCGTCCCCAGACGGCTCACATAACAGCTGGATCAGCTCGCTCCTGACCAGAGGTGGACAACCATTAATGGCAGCACTGCTTATTCATGATCAATATCCACCCTAATTGATCATAGGCCTGATGTATGACATGAATGTGGTTTAACACATTAGTATTCTAGCGACACATAGTGCAACCTGCAGAGCCAGCAGATAGAGCCATATCAACGATGTAGATTTATACAGTCTGGCACAGACCAGAGGTCTTTGAAGTGCTGGAAATCCTGTTTTATCTTTCTCTCCACTTGAAACAGAGGGGGCACTCACTGATGCTTTCGGGCTAATGCATAATATTACTCACTCACAAACCGCAAGAACCCACTGATGCCGTGGACCCATGTTGTTGACTGACTTTAATTTCCTCAAGGAATTCAGCTGTTCACACTCTTAGACTGCAGTTTTCTATTTTGAGTTGAGTTTTTCAAGTGTTTGTGTCCCCCCCCTCCACATGAGGACCTCAGTGGTATTTAATGACAAATGTATTGCAGATGTGAGGTGGAATAGCCTTTGCCATGAAGTGTGTTTGCTGTACACTCGCTTCAACAGGAGATCAATAGCTGTACAGTGAGCAGCAAATGGGTGCAGAAGGAATGACAGTTGCTCTTTATTTGCTATGGATATCGATGTCTCCCAGGCGATGAGAGCGCGGCAAACACGCCTCTACTGATCTCCCAGTTCTCGCCCTGCACACCACAGACTGGAGACAGAAAAAGACCAGAACCACTGTCTGTCAAGTCCAGCACCGTGACGACGGACCGCCCCAGCAACCCTCGACAGCGGACCCCCTCAGAGGTGGGTTTGATGCATTGATGTGACCACTATCGCATCAATGCTTGTATGACTTATCATGTCTTCAAGATAGTTTTAAGTTTGTCATGTTTTCAATGGCTTACTTTGCTTTGGGTTGAACCCTAGTTATGAATAGCATGCATGTAGTATATGACATTAATGTCGGTTACGTTGTCAATCTATAGATGGAGGATGAGGCCAGCCCGTCACCCAGGTCCAAGCCTCGCTACACAGGCCAGGTCCGCCTTTGCACTGCCCGATACAGGTGAATGCTTCAGGAATCTGTTGATTTTATTGCAAATAATCTTTTTTGAGTTTACTAATGAACTGCTTCTTTATTTAAAAATGTAAATGTAAAAAAGCTACTGTCATGAAAACTAAAAAAAAAAAGGAACTCCTCCTTTCAGTTATAACCCTTACGATGGACCAAACGAGCACCCTGAAGCAGAACTCCCCCTTGTGGCTGGGAAGTACCTGTACGTGTATGGAAACATGGACGATGACGGCTTCTATCAAGGTGAGAAGTAAAACAAGACGCAGAGATTACATGGGAAATAATGATTAAAAAAATAGTCAAAATTGCACTTTATATATCAAAGATTACAGTACAGCAGGAGGTGTCCTTTGTTGCCTTTCAAGTCTGTGGTTTTGCCCGAGTCCCTGTCTGCTGCTGTAGCAGAGAATGCTTGACAGTCACAACAAGCGTGTGCATCATCGCATATTGATTAATCTCGCAATGAGACAACATGCCAAGATCTGTGTCTGCCAGCTCACAGTTATCCCCCAGTGAATTTGTTACAGTCAACATCCTTTTAAAATTACCATGTCATATACTGTGCTGTGCATTGTGGGTATATATATACATCTTGTATATACTCTATACTTGTCACTCTACAGTATATCTTGTTGACTTTGTCCTCGATGTGCGAGACATGACATAACATCATGATCAAACCTTAATGTAAAGAGACTGCAATGCTGACGCAATCATCACTGTAAACACTGCTGCTCTTCTTGGGCATCATGACAGTAGCAGTATCTGTCACCCTGATACTTATGTCATACTGGTTATTTTAACCTTGCGACCTGAACTGCTCTTTGTCAGCACAGTCAAACTGTATTTGGCTCATGTCACTGTGGTTTTCTTAGAGGTATCAAATATTTTAGCAGTTTTCTTGAGACTGATCCACCTTCACTTTGGGCTCTGATGTTAGAGCTGTTGCTGAGCTGCATATTGCTTTGAAAGCTCTCTTTTAAAGCAATCAAAATCCAGCTGACATTCAACCTGTTACTTTGAAGTTAATCATTTACCCACTGGGTGTTTAAGTTAATTTGCCTACACCTGTATGTAAGTATGCTCTGTGTCAGTGTCACCAAGAACACACCCTGCACCCTTTTTTGTAACTGGTGATTGGAGTGATTCTCTGTCTAATCTCTTTAAAATTATGAAGGCTTCTCCATCAGAGGCAATCCTAATCCCCCTGACTAGAAATCCTGCTGACAGCGCAGCCCACTGCAGACACAGTTGTACTCAGCTGTAGTGATTCATTAGCTGTGGGCGGTGAAATTGCATGGCATCGTGGAAGAGCCTTGTATTTACCACGCAGGAGGGAGACTGATGCCTCAGACCAAGCTGTTGTCAAGATGGGACCTTGGTCCCTTTTAGCTCGATGACTAATCCAGCAGGGCTCAGTTTAATCATCAGCGCACACAAACAAAACACACACTCATTCGCACATGAATACACAAACACACACAGATGTTCTTAAGGTCTCCCAGGCCTCTGTGGAGAAAGGGATTGAAGGACAAGATGATAAGGAGCTTTTTTGAAGACAAACTTCTTCCCTTTGGGAAAAAAGTACAGTGCAAATCTACGCTGTTTTTTTTTTCCTGCATTGACCGCAGCATCTAAATGCTCAGGGGTGTTCCTGGAAATGTTCAAAAGTGATGAACTAAAGTTCACGTTCTTCAAAATGTTGAAATGTTTTCTGAGTTCTGTGTTTACTGGAGAGAGTACAAGAGATAGCATCAGAGCAGCAGTTAATCTTACGTCTTAGGGAATAGCACGTACTGTATGTTTACATATCTGACCTAAAATAGATCTCACTGATGATTAGGTGTATTCAAGTTACAGCTTTCCTTGTGTCTTTTTCTTGTAAGGAGCCATTAGTGAGCCTAATTTTAACATTTGCGTGAGGCATTGCGGAGGGACCGTCTTGCTTTCCTATAGAGACAAGACAAGGGTAGCATTTTCATCAACATGAACAGGAAGAATAAATGCACTTTGTTGAGTTATTCATCTCCTACAACTTCCAATCTATGTATTTTTGTGTCACAGGGGAGCTGCTAGACGGCCAGCGAGGACTTGTTCCCTCCAACTTCGTGGAATTTGTCCAAGACAAGGAAAAACTAGCGATTGAGTCAGGGGAGGGAGGAGACGACCTGGGCTCTCTGGACCATATGCCCCTGGCCTTGATGGCAGTGGATGGAGGTGCCCAGGACGGCCTCCTGGGCACATCTAACGCCTTGGTTCCCTGTAGCAATGGGACAGGGGGGCCCCTGGACCCTGACGACCTGGCTGAAGACGTTGTGCCTTATCCCCGAAAGATCAACTTGATCAAGCAGCTGGCACGGAGTGTCATCGTGGCCTGGGAGCCTCCACTAGTGCCTTTGGGCTGGGGGAACATCTCTGGCTACAACGTGTTAGTAGACGGGGAGCTTCGCGCCAGTGTAATGTATGGCGGCCGGGCCAAGTGTTTGCTGGAGAAGCTGGACCTGGACGGCTGCGTTCATCGCGTGTCGGTGCAGAGTGCCACGGACCGGGGCTTATCGGACGAGCTGCGCTGCACCTTGCTGGTGGGGGCCAACGTGGTGGTGGCGCCGTGCGGCCTCCGGGTGGACGACATCCAGCGCGACACTGCCGAGCTCTCCTGGTTGCCTAGCAACAGCAACTACGGTCACAACGTGTTCCTGGACGGGGCGGAGCACGCGGCGGTAAAGCCGGGACGGTACAGACTACGCTTCGTCAACCTGAAGCCCCTGACAGTTTACAAAGTGACGGTGGTGGCACAGCCGCACCAGGTGCCATGGCAACTGCCGCTGGAGCAGAGAGAGAGGAAAGAAGCCGGCGTGGAGTTCTGCACTCAGGCTGCAGGTCAGCAAAAGCTCATTGCTATACATACAGATACCAATAATATATGCATAGCGCCAAAGCAGACGTTTGCTTGTTTTTAAACGATCTTGGAGACAGATGGAGACGACAGACTGCTACTGCTCTGTTTATGACAGTTAACTGTAATGCCGGCTCAAATATGTGACATAATGCCATATCAGTGTTAAGGTTATTGTACTGTGCTATAGAAGAGTACGGTACATAATTGCCTTACCTTTGCCGTTGTTGTGTATTGTATTCTGTCTAGGTCCAACACCATATTGCAGAACAGGTCAGAATGAAACATCAGTCGTGGACTGGGTTTCTCCAAATCATTTTCTTCTATTGCAAACCAATGGACAGAGATGACATTAGTGCTATGATACTTTCGGAAGAGGCTTGTGGTCATGGAACTGAGAATAATGACGTATTGTTCAATTAAGACATTTGGGCAAAATGGCATTTATTGAAAAAGATTTGTCATCTACAAACAATGTATCATTTATGTATCTATTTAAATGAAAACGCATTAAACATCTTTATAAATCAATTATTTTTGGAAACCAAATTCTAATTACATTTCTGCCCAGGTTTGCTCACTGCACTGAGTATATCACTGATTAGAGAGCAGCCACGCATCACACAATATGATCAGTTATTATTCTGATGAGTCATTTCCTCAGCCTATAGCCTAGCCTGTAGTAACCAGCACTATATAAAGCAGTGCCTCTCCACTGCTCACTGAAATGACCATTTTGTATGAGTGTGCATTTGCCTCTGCTTGACTGCAGTTGTGCATGTTTTATCCAGTGATCCAGGAGAGTGGAAGACTAAGAATGAGCTGTAGTCTCTCCGGATTGTGTCCTGCATGTGGAGACAACAGCGCTCACCTCACATAAAGAGTAGTATGAGGTTATGGTACAGCACTAGGCCAGAGGAATACACACTGCAAGAAATACTGCTACACAAAGAGGATTGCATTTCACATCACAGTTTGATTTTGGAGTATATTACATTAGATAATGTTAATGTACTGCCATTATAACTTCATTATAGTCATATTAATAATTGGCATTTTATAAACACAGCACACAACAGCCATGTCATATTATCACAAGTATCCGCATGAACTGTGCATATCTACAAAGTATAAATATAGTGTTGTGTAATTCTTTCACAAATATAAATATGACAAGTGAAATTACAAATGAACCCAGTTTGTTGCGTCTTGAATCCTCACCCCCACCTCACTCCCTCTCATTTCTGTGCATGGTTGTGTGTGCACCAATTTGTGCATTTGATGAATGCTTCACACCCTTTCCTCTTGTTTATATATTTGTGATAATAAAACAGTAAATGATTACACAACTTTTAAACTTTTTTCCCCCCCTCACCTCCCAGGCCCTCCCCAGCCCCCCCAAGATGTACAGGTGCTCTGTGGGCAGGCTCCAGGGGTCCTACAGGTCCGCTGGAAGCCCCCCATCCTCTCTCCCACAGGCACATCTAATGGGGCAAATGTCGTTGGCTACGCAGTCTGCACTAAAGGACAGAGGGTGAGTTAGCAAGTGTTACCCACCAAGACTACATCCTCTGCTAAAAGGCATCTTGAGCTAAAGGCATCAATAATAGTAACAAAGAAAACAAGTGACTTCGTGCAGCAGCATGAATAGTACCGAGGGACCGGTTCGTGGAGAATTCCCAAGCATATGAGATCCATATTTCAAAGGCCTACACAGATACAGCAAAACACTGATTGGGTTGTTCTAATCATATTTAATCCAGTTGAAACATGAGAACATGCATCACAGATGGGGTGGTAATAGAATCTGATGTTGAGTTGAGCATTATGTCATCAGTGGCCTGAGTGCATACACAGCAGTGCCACCTACTTGTGATTCATGTTCAGAGCAAGCCTCTCAATCTGGGTTCCTGTGAACATCCTGGAAAAGGTCTCTCACTCCCTCTGGTGACTGCCAAAGTAAAACACACTATGTTGAAACGTTGACAGCATGGTGTTTCCTGCTTTATTATTTGCTTCACATACTAATATTAACATTGATAAATTGTGAAGGAGGTTTGGCTCAGAACAAGAGAATATTAACTATTTTCGTATCTTAGTCTTAGAGTCTTGGGATGCCACAAAAGAAAAAAGTTGTTTCAGTTGTTAGAAATGATTATGCCGCTTCTGTGTATGTTGACATTTAATTTTCTCTTTTTAAATCCAGATAGCTGAAGTGTTGTTCCCAATGGCAGACTATGTTACTGTCGAGCTGACAAGGATTCAGTGCCTGGAGGCCAGGGAAGTCATCGTGAGGACGCTGTCAGTGCAGGGAGAATCCCAGGACTCCCTTGTCGCCGTCATTCCAAACAACCTCCTCGTGCCTCTACCTGCAATCCCCCTGCCACCGCCAATGCACCCCCACGCAGGCCCCCCTCCACACCCCCATGCTCAGCCCCACCTCCAATCCCCTCACCTTCCTCATGTGTTCCCCCTCCCCCCAGAGGCCCAACTTCCTGCTCCACCCCAGGCCCACGGACAACCACCCCCACCCCATCCTCCTCACCCTCAACCCCATCCCAGACTCCCCCACCCAGGTGGACCCCCGCAACCCCAGCACCGACTCCCACATCCTCAGCCCCAGCCCCTACACCTTCCGCCTCGCCATCCGCACCAAGGTCCCAGGCCCCAGCACCAACTGCCTCTGCTACCCCACCCCCATCACCACCCTATACCTCAGAGACCAGTATGTGCCAGAGACCTGGATGCCAAAGACCACGCAGCCCACCACGGGGGAGCTTTTCCACCTGGCCAGCCTGGCTGGGACCTAACACGCTCTCCCACTTCCCAGCCTCCTGTGCCCATGCAAGGCCACACCCTTGAGGCCCCTCCCCCTCCCAATCCACGTTCCCCCTCCCCCCAGAGGATTCTTCCTCAGCCCAGAGGCACGCTCATCCCAGACACTGTCGCCAAAGCAATCGCCCGAGAAGCAGCGCAGAGGGTGGCAGCAGAAAGTGGCAAGGTCTGATGAAAATGGCAATGCATAATCCATTCACATGAATGGAATTACACAGTCAAGAAAGAAAAGGAAACTTGCAGCATGACAATAAACAGTGAATTTAATTATAATTTAAAAACACCTGTAAATTAGCTTGAAATGAAGAGAATACAGCGATCTATTGATTATGTACAAAATAATATTTGGCTTTCTATGACTGTCAGTATATTCACACCATAAAATAAGAGAGTATTAAACTGTCAAACAAGTAAAGATCAAGTACCACTGGTATGCCTCCGTCTCTGTTACTTACTTACCTCACTTTTCGTGCATGTTTTCAGGTGGACAGGAGGCAGGGCAGATATGGAGAGCAGGGTCAGTCATTTCACCAGCATCATTCTGACGAGGAAGAGGAAGATGAAGAAGGGTTTGCGCGCGGCCGTCGGAGAGGACCCTCAGTGGATGAGTTCCTCAGAGGCTCTGAGCTCGGGAGGCCGGTAAGAACAGCGATGAATCTTTTACCTTACTTTTTGTCCCAATGTGTTTTTCAATGGACAACCTCTTACGTGTGTGTATGTTTGGATGTGTGTGCATGCATGTCTGGGTGGTTGCATGCATACACTCCTGTGCCCGTGTCCCTGTGTGTGCTCACATGCGTGTGTTTGCCCATCCATGTATGTTTGGTGTGCGCATGTACGTACGGATGTATGTGGACTTAAACAATTGCGTCTGTGTGTTTGTTTGTGTGTGTGCGTGACTGCCAAAAGCCTCACTATAGTCACAATGAAGATTATCACAGCGAAAGCAGCCGGGGCTCTGACCTGTCTGACATCATGGAAGAGGATGAGGAGGAGCTGTACTCTGAGATGCAGCTGGAAGAGGGACGTCGACGCAACTCGCACAACACACCCAAGGTGCAGTTCTTTGCACTTATTCTAAACCCAAAAGTCATAACCACCCAAATTTATTATTAGTTAGTGAACTGCACGGGCACAGATACTTCAATTGAGACTGCTGCCTTGACATGCATTTAATTAAGTGTTGTTAGTGTGTGTGCTGAGTTTAGGTAAAAATAAAAATAAAAAACAGAGAGAAAGAAACTGGGTTTCAGCACTATGGAGAGAGACAGACTGGGGTTTAATGCTTTCAGGCAGCATTTCCACATACCAGTGAAGAGAAACGGTTCTGAAGCAACATCTTCAGAGTTTGACTATCAAGTCTGGCCCAATGTGTGTGATATTAGTCAGCAAAATTCGCTATATTGCTAACAATATCCTCTCATCTAAACTGTAAATCCTCTCCATTTAGCTATGAGATTGCACAAGGTAGATAGAAGCAGCCCGTGGTGTATAGAACTGGATATTAGTAGGATCGGAGGTGACGTGGAGCTGCGGCGACTGCTGCTACAAATTTCAAAATACAGAACACTGACGCCGCGAGGCTGCAGTCTGAGAGCAACAGAGAGAAAGAAGCTGGGTTTGAATGTTTCAGCTTCATGGAGAGAAGCTAAGATACACTGGGTGTGAATGTGTTCAGGTCCTCGGAGAGAGACACAGGAAAAGACTGGGCGTGGACAGTTTTGCGTTGTGCACAGTAATATACGGTGGACAAGTGCTTACTGATATCTTTGACACAATAAATTTCCTTTTACATATTTTAAATCAGTAATTTGTTTTTTAAATCAGTATTTGCTTAATATTGGAATGTTGAAATTTCCCGTGGGCTTGTGTGTGTCTGAGTGCGTGTCTATGCGTCTGTGTTTCAGTGTGCCTGCCTGTGAGTGCTGCATGATTTTGTTTACATACAATTTGTACGAGTACGTCGACATGCGTTTTTTTTTTTTTTCCACACACACCGTTTGCGAGTCACGTGTCCGCGAGCAGCTCGTGAATGTTTAATGTTTGCGAATGTTTTCTGTGCTTTATGTGCATTTCAGGGTAACACTCCGGCTGGAGGCCGTCATGACCGGGAGACCGGCAGAAGAAACCATCGCAGCGGTCCCCAGCCTCAGAGAAGACCTCTAATGGTCCCCTCCATTGGTCAGTATGGGCAGGTGGATAGAGAGAGCAGAGGGGGGGTGTCGTTTATTTTTTTTAAATCATTTTTGTGTTTTTTTGTGCCCTAGCACAGACATGTTTGTTGCTCTGTTGACACCATCATGAGCTTCTCTGTGTCTCCAGATCACCTCTGTGTCTATGAACCATGCTCATGCCCTTCACTACCTGAACATCTTGCAGAGATTATAATGATGCCACAAACTGAGACTTTTCTTAAATTACCTCGCAAACAGTTGCACTACACGCTGATGTGCTAATCTACTCTGAAAAACTCTGACAATCATGATAGTTTTGCTGTAGTTGTTTTTTTCCTGTGTGTATTTGTATTTACCTTGTGTCTAAGCAGTAAGACGCTTTCGGTGGCAACACAAGTCTTCAGTTAACCTTTTGGGAAGGGAATGTTGAGCTTTGCATTGTAACCCCATCACCCTCTAATTGGTGTTTCCTGTAGAGGTAACCTTTGAGAATAGCAGTGAGGCAAACCCCATCACCGAGGATGTTTACTATGGCAGAGTAGCTCGGCACAGGACGTGGTCTTCCCGCAGGCACATGGGCGGCACCAGGTCACCCCATGGTATGTGCCTGCAGTCCTGTTTCTACCACCACAGCATGGCGACAAAAAAAAAATGCCACCAGCAACTGGCAAACAGCAAGAAGTAGCTGTGGACACCTGCAAGTGCCTGTTTCTCCGCCTCAAATAATATTAGATATTATTATGCTTACAGTTGAACAGCATGACTGCACTGCACTGAAATGGTGGACCCACTGGCAAGCTATACCTGGGGTCCAGGATTGAACCTTCCCACAGTTGCAGATGATAAATGATTGATTGACTGCTCGGAGAATGCCTCACTCACTGCACTGAACTCCAGATGCCTGCTAAACCCCTTCCCCTTGTAGTACAACCACACCCACGACACCTTTAATGAGAGCATCCTTGCATGACATGTAGAAGAAATATTAGTGGCAGACATTAAATAATGACGACACACGTTCACTGCTTTCTTGTTTTCTTTAGACGTTTGAGTTTCTTGAGTTTGAAATATCAGCTGTTGGAAATGCAGTTGTCCTTTGGTCGTGCCACATAAATACAATTACCGAATCTTCCGTAGGTTGGCCTATGCTCAGCCGGGAGCAGTGCATTTCACATCATGCTTGTATTTCCAAGCACCAAAATGAAGCTTTGGCTTAACAGTATCACACTTTGCTAGCAAATTCAAATAAATGACTTCCACAACAACTCTGCCATCTCTGCTTTAGACCTCTTGCTGCTACAATTGTTGGCAATGTGTGGCAAAGTTTTGGATTTTGCTTTAGATCTCAGAATTTCATTTGTGTTTTTATTTGAAGTGAAAATAGACACATGGAGTTGTATCTTTGTCTTTGCATTTTTTTTATTTAGGCTTCTTGTTGCATGCTTGTCTGAGTCTTGTGTGTTTCTGGTGTTGTGTCATGTCCATGAATCACGTTCTCTGTGTATTGCACCATGGTTTGTATTGCTCCTCGTCTGTCTCTCACTGCATATTTATATGTAAAAATAGAGAACATGAAAGTACATGTAATGTGTGTGTGTGTGTGTGTGTGTTTTTTTTGTTGGTGCATGCGTGTGCTTCAGTAAAGGATTTAAATAGTTGACTGACCACTGATTTTTTTCCTGCATGCTGACAGGCACAATTATGGCTAGACTGGAAAATCAAATCTGTCATGCAATACAGCAAATCAATGAAACATATTAGGGAAAAAAATCCTCATTGATTTCCTTTAAAGCATGGCTAAGACACATCAATATGTGCTGTAACTGTAACATACTGTATGGACTTGCTCAGTAGAGAAGTAATTGGTGTATACTGTATGAAACCGTAGGTTTCGTCATCAAAGTACTTTAAAGTTTTGTTGCTGAGCCCTGAAATCTGTGACCAAACATCACAAACACAGGCTCATATTTGACTGAAGACAAACATAAAAATGATGTTTGCAAATATTAAATATTTCCATAAAGAAACAAAGCCTCCAAAGTTCCTGTTCTGTGTGTTGGATAGGTTGTTCTTTGTAGTGATGCAGGATGATGGAATTATTTTGTCTTCGATGTGTTTAAGATGGCTACAGGGACCGGGACCGCCGCTCTCCCACGTACTACGATGAGTCCGAGCCTGAGGAGTCCTTCCGGATCTTTGTGGCCCTCTTTGACTATGATCCTCTGTCCATGTCCCCCAACCCAGATGCAGCTGATGAGGAGCTGCCCTTCAAAGAGGGGCAGATCATTAGGGTGGGAGTTTATGTTTATGTACATTTCATAAGGCGCTAGTTGTTTGCTGTATTTTGGCCATGAAACACAAACACTATAATCCTGAAATATAATAAATAAATAAATAGTTATTTCAGTGTGCAGTAGCTGCAGAAAGTATGTTCAGTTTGAATATAGTTCTCTCAGACGGACTTCATCATTCATTATTGTTTGTTTTTCCAATATTCATGTGTATAGACTAGCTTATTTTACAGTTAAAAAAAACCATTTGTATATTTTGTAGCAGCTGACATGTCGGTCAGTGGTGCACTATAGTCATGAAGAAATGTACAATTTATAATTTAAAAATTAATAAAAAATTGCAAAATATCTTTATCTTTTATGTATAATCCTACTTAAACTAGAGCATATTTGAAAAAAAACATTTCAATTACTGGCTTGACTGTGCCTCAATCACCATAACAGAAGTGCTACATATTTTGGGAGATCTAAACATCACTCGTTCACTCTCTTCTCTGACAGGTGTACGGTGATAAAGACACAGATGGGTTTTACAGAGCAGAGGTGAGGGGCAGGATGGGGCTGATCCCCTGTAACATGGTGTCGGAGATCAGAGCGGAGGACGAGGAGACCATGGACCAGCTCATCAAACAGGGCTTCCTGCCACTCAGCACCCCTGTGGACAGATTAGGTATTACGCAGGCTGACTCACTCCTGAGCAAGTACAGATGATCGCGGCTGCCCGCTGTCGGTGGGGTTGCAAAGTTTAATTGTGACTAAAAACACATGTTAAAATGAAATCCGTTATTGCTTCCAGAGCAGCACAGAAGAGGCCTGCGTCGAGATCAGGCCTCGAGGAGGATGGTGGCCCTGTACGACTACGACCCCCGAGAGAGCTCCCCTAATGTTGATGTCGAGGTACCAGTAACTGCTAAGGACTCATTACTGAACACACATGTATTTACAGATCCAAGGAAGGGCTGTATCAGACCATGACCCCACATAAACCAGTATAACAGATTAAGACATAGTCGACTTCCCCTGGATCGCATTCCTTGTATATCCCTTTCTGTATCTCTGTCTTCTGATAGGCCGAGTTGACCTTCTGTGCTGGTGACATCATGGCTGTGTTTGGAGATATTGATGAAGACGGATTCTATTATGTGAGTGCCACTTGGCCATGTTTGCATTTGTAACAACACTTTATATTTTTTTGTACAGAAACTGAACTGTCATTTTTGTTTCCCTTTGGTTTTTAGACACAAGTTCATTTTTTGAAGTGCTGGTATGCAAATTATGAATATTTTTTGCCTAAAGGCAGAGCCAGGCTAGCTGTTTTCCCTTATTCCAATCTTTATCCAATGCTAAGGTAACCGGCTGCTGGTTGTAGCTTTGTATTTACCGTGCAGACATTAGAAAATGGCATTAGTCTTCTGCTGAAACTCTCATAAAAATAGCGGAATGTGGAACGTTTAACATACAGGCCTTTCCTGGGTATTAACAGCAATGTGTTTTACTGTAGAGTTCCGATTCTTGCACAGTGATTGATTGCAGGCAGGGTGGTCGGTGTCAAACAATCTTTAATTTAACAAATCACAAGGTTGGGAAGAATGATGAATATGCAAATTGATCATTTTGAAACATGAATTAAATGAGTCCAGGGGATTGGCAGTGTAAATTAGGTTCACATGCTGATTTTGGTAAAAAATAAATTAAAAAATGATGGAAAGTGTCCCGATACATCCCTGAGGGGATTACCTCAAATTACAGCCTATACAGTAGTATACGACATGCTGTGTCGACCGTATTAAATGCATCATGTCCAGCCACCCTGACAGAACTCCTCATTACTGTCGACAGGGTGAGATCAACGGCCACCGCGGTCTGGTTCCCTCTAACTTCCTGGAAGAAGTGCCTGATGACGTGGAGGTGTATCTGACCGATACTCCGTCCCACTACCCCCAGGAAGAGCCTGCCAACCGGCCCCCTGCCAATTCTGCCTCCACCGTCTCAGAGGGCAAACGGGTACACCATCATCGCCGCTCTCAGCGCTAGGCCCTGTGTTCATCCATCCTCCGTCCTCTCTCTTGATTTCCGTCTCTCGCTTCCTCCACTTGCCGTCTGTGTGCTGTTCATTGTGTGTGTTTGTCCATGTGGTGACAGTGGTGACTCTATACAAACTAACAAACCTCCCTCCCCCTTCTCCCCCCCCCCCCCCCCCCCCCCCCCCCCCCCCTCACCCTTTGGAAAAGGGGACAAAAAAAAAAAATCCAGTGTTAACACCTTTCTGAATCTCAGAGAAAGGAAGAAGCAAAGCCTGACATGGACAGAGAGGGGATAGACTGTGGGAGCGCTGCGGGTGATTTATGCATGTAGCACTGGTTAAGGAGGACTTCAAAAAGACTCAACTCATTCCTTACGCAACATAATTTGGTACCTCTTTGCACTGAAACACAAAATCAAAATGTGGTTGTTGTGTATAATAATAAGTGCTTTATTAACACATAACAATGGCTACCCAAGGACACTGAAATCAAGTATCTGAGGGAAAACTTTTAAGATGAAAAAGAGAGAGAAGCATGCCTTTTTCATACTTGATACATTTTATAATAACTTTCTTGATTCGACTGCTGTATTTCCTTAAAGAGGCTTTGTTTCTTTATGTATATTGCACACACATCAAATCTATTTTTCAGCCCTGTTGACAGTGGATATGCCATGTTTGCTCTGAGCTCGAGAGACAAAACTAATCGCAGCACTGATACATCCATACTGTATTGTTACAATGGAACAATAAAAGAAGAAAAAAATTGGATATTAAAAACATTCTTTTTTTTTGGCGCTCTGTGTTCGGTGTGTTGTTGTTGTTGACGTTGTTGTTGTTGTTGTTGTTGTTGTTTTCAGTTTTCATAGTGGTGTGGGTTTTTTAAGCGACGGTGACTTTGCTGCCACATCTGATTTCTTTTTTGTTTTTCCTCACCCGCTTGGCAAAACAAAACAAACAAACAGAAGAAGATTGTTCATTTCACACCATAAATGGCTCTGTCTGCCTTGTACAGTAAGTCGGCAACTTGAGATACCAAACTCTAATGCACACAGCTTGTGGTCGCAGCAGAGGGCTCTTTTGTTTTTCACGGTGATGTATCGGATCAGTTCAAATGTGCAGTTTTTCCTGGTTTGAGTGTTACCCAAATGTATTGGTACATTTTCAAGTATATACAGGTTTATTTCGAAATATTAAAATGTTCATAATATTGGCCTCACAATACTGAATAGCATAATTGTTGTCACCCAAAAGCCGTATATTATGATACATCACTGACAATTTGAGTCTGAGAAATTTAGACTCTTTAAAATTGAAATTCTAAATACAAACTATCGTCTATCTTAATGATGATTCTCTCAAAAGCATCGCTGCGTATCCAGCTGCTGCATTAGTTGAGAAGCCTGGTATCTACAGTTGTGTCCCTCGGTGTTGTACTGTATAATACTGTACTGTATGTTCCCTACTGATGGCCTACTGATGGTGGACTCTGTGTTGTGCTGATGTCGTACTCAACATTTGATGGCTTCCTCCTCAGTGTTTTTTTTCTACATATGTTCTGTGTGTGTGTGTGTGTGCGTGTGTGTGTGTGTGTGTGTGTGTGTTTGTTTGTGTGTGTGTGTGAATTAATTTCACAAATGTAATTATGAAACTATGATAGATAAATGGATAACTTTATTAATCCTAAGAAATTGCGGTAGTTAGAGCAGCCACTTAACAATCACCAAACCACAGAAAGACACTGGAGTAGATAATACATAACATCAACATAAATAACTCAAATATATTTGCTAAAAAAAGGAGATTAATACAAAAAAATCGACATGTTTATAATGAAGGTGCCTGATAATATTCTTTACATGGATAGTAAAGTTAGACAATGCAAATAGACAATTCTGCATAATCCTCTTTCTTCTTCTAACTTCTTTTAACAGTAGAAAGGTTTTAGCATTTTAACATCTGCATCATATTGGACAGCCATGCGATACGTGTTCCATTTGACAATAATAAGTTATTTCTTCACCCGTGACTTAAATTTCCATCAAATGAAATGACATTTGAGTTTTTCTGCTAAACAACAAAGTACTCAACAAGTACCATCAGACCACAAACAAGCATGTAAGACGTCAATGAGTCAGTGGGCAATTTGTTCATTATGTGCTCAGTGAGTGCAGGTTTTAGATGCACAGGGCACTCAAAAGGACAGCACACTGCTTGTTGTACAAAACAAGCAATACAGTTTGAAAAGCGTCTGCATTCAGAGAACATTTTGATGAAGAGCTCAGACAGACTCAGGCCTACGTCTGCAGTGTAAAAGTGTTGCTTCTTTTGTAATACGCTGCCCCATGCCTCCACTCCTCCCCATCGCTTCTCTCCTCAGGTGACCCCGGAAACCACCGACACGGTCGACAACGACGCCGCACCCGTCCGAGCGCCGTCCCCGATTGTTCGGCCCCTCCTCCCAGGCACCATGAGACCCCTCAGCCCTACGAGGGGCCCCCGCCTCCCGCTGGAGCCCCGGGACCCCCGTGACCAAGATCTGGCAAACAAGAAGAAGAAAGGACTACTTTCCAAAGGGAAGAAGCTCCTGAAGAGACTCTCCCCTGTGAAATAAAAGAAGAAAGAAAAAAAAAAGCATACATGTACAATACGTGCACAGGCTCTGTATATTGCATCCACACAATCAACTCTGATCCAACAACACATGACAGAGAGGATGTGAGCTTTGTCTCTTGGACTGTGTGAGCCTATTTTAATATAACCAGTGATACAGTTATTCATGTGCGGTGATGGATACAAATCATCTAAATTATGTATAGTGCAGTGCCAAAATCAAAGAGAGAGAGAGGTCACCTGCGGACACAAAAACATATTACTGTGATGTATTTTAAATCAACCGATAATTTAAAAAAAACAAAAAAAACAACTAGGATTTTCATGACATGTACATTTTTTCTTTTCTTTATCATTAGTTGAAGAAACTATACATTTGTTTCAAGCAGGGTAGCTGTGAAAACAAAGGATCTGGGTACATCTCTGTTTCTAACGGGCTTTTTTTCTCAGCAACAAAAGAAAAAAAACATCAATTTTTGCGGAGTATTGATGTCACAGCGAGGAAACACGAGACCACGGTCCTCTAAGAACATCTCAAATAGACTACACTTATCAAGGCATTCTGTGAAGTAATGCTGGCTGCTAACTCAAAGCCTTTATTCAGTGCAATACCATGGAGAGGCGGTAGCATACGTGGGAAGAAAAGAAACATTTCCACTTGTACCTGTGATTTCATCAGAGTGGAGTTCTTATGTGATGAAAGGAATTAAAAAAATAGAAGATTGGCAACAGGGCATTAACTTCAGAGGCGAGCGTAGCTGTCTCAGTGGCCTTTTTGAGAACAATATGAGGCTGACGTTCCTCAGTTGATTTACACGAGGCTTTTTGTTTCATGACGGGTCGCTTGTGCTTTGTCATTTTTGGGAAATTAAATAAGAGCAGAAGTGTTTGTTGTCCTTGCTGTCAAACTGTCATGAAACGCCTAGTTCAAGACTACATTTTGTGTCTGTCTTCCTATTGCACAAAGGTGGGTGTTTTGATTGGTAAAAGACATGTTTTGTGTGCCTGTGTGTGTGAGGCAGTATGTGATGCGTTCATGTTTTTTCACCTTTCATGTTTGTCTTTCACTTATATGTTTTTGCTTTCTGAAGGAGAGGCCATGTAGTTCTTGGTCCTGTGATTAAGTGATGTGCTGCTACCTCCGTGGCCTGTGCACCGTTCAGTTCTGCTGTGTCATGTTGATTTAGGGGGCCACGTTAAAGCCTCGGAGAAATCCCAAATCAAAATGTCAAGGTGTGCATTGTTCACTGGTTCTGTTTCATCGACCTGAGGTCTGTGGAGAGACATCACTAACATATTTAATATGTCCTTTTATGCTTTACATGACTTGTACTTGTACTTACAGTACATAAGGACTATACCATAACAAGTTAACATGTTACACAGCCTATATATATATATATATATATATTTAAAAGGGAATCTGGTACAGATCTGACTTTTACTTTATTTCTATGATCTTGGATAATTTAACAATTTATGAATTAAGCACATGTACTCAAAGCCGGAGTCTGGAGACACTAATCAGTAATGTCGATGTTCAGTTTGGTCCATTGGGTTTGTTGACTCACTGAATGTTTCATATGTTGCAATCAAGTCTTCAGAATCAAACAAACCTATTTGCATAATGCCACTAAAAGATTCTGCAACACAAAATGTGATCATATCAGTGGGAACTACTTAATATCCTGCAGGCTGTCTGTTAATTCAGTTTCTCATTCATGGTCAATGTAAAAATCTCCAAAATGTGTCTTTATTGCAAGATAGATGACGCTGCATGGAGCGAGAAAATACTGAATTAAGTGTTTAGTGTGATCATTGATTTTGGACGACAGCGTTTCATTTTTTCTTACAATTATTTTTTACTTATTTTTAAAAATTAAAAATCATATATTTTAAACTTTGATGACATCATTTTAAATTCCATCTTTGGAATGTTTTTTTGCCCGGTTTTCCCATATAGGTTAAATTGGAAAACCTGTAGGTTGGAGAGCAAATCAAATTCTAAAACGCAACCAAATTTAAAAGAAAGAAATAAATGAATGAAAATTCAAATGGCAATGCTAAACTTCCATCTCACTGATCACATAAAGTCACAGCACATAATTCAAATGTATTTCATCTGGTGGCCCGAACACAACTCAACCTTACTGTCCTACCTCAGTTTTTGACTCTCGAGGAGACAGCCGTTATGTGTGTTAATTATATGAGATTATAGAGATAATAAGTTGCAATTTCAGATTTGAAAGCAAATATGATAACTTGGATTCGTAAAAGGAATACTGTACCAACATTTTGTGTGCCGGGAAGTTGGCTAAAAGTGCTCAAGAACTTACTGATGAATTACTAACTGAAAGGAAAAAAACGTCTCATAGCTTTAATAATTTAAAAAACTTCTACTCGCTCTGTTTATTTTGAAATTACCATTCTGTCCTGTTTATCGCTATAGTTGTCCCTTGTTTCAACTTGCACTTAAGGGTTCTCTCTCCTCATTATTTGTTAATATTATTGATTAAATACAATGACAAGAGAGTGTTTTGCCAAAATGGAATGTAAGAAAAGTTCAGCTGGTAATAGGCTTACATGATTTTTGTTCCAAAGCTATTCATGTATAGTTTCTCATTCACAAAGTCACAAAGTTGAATAACTGTAACATGGTGTCCCGGTACCAAATCATTCACCTGTGAATGGGTGTAGTGTCTCTAAATGCCGTAGTTCTTTTGTACTTTGATCCATTTGTAGATAATTTATAAATGTTTCTACTTGATTTTTCGACAGCTTTTTTTGTTTGTTAGTGCACTGAGATTCCTTCCACCTGTAACCGACTGCGAGCATTCTCCATAGTGTCCTTTGAAATCAGATGTATCGGTCCACCGTATGTGCTTGCTTTGTGAATCAAGGTTTAAAAAAAGAAAAACAGAAAAAGAGAAATCATTGGACAGTATTTATGGTGATCATTATGTATGGGTGTGCATGTGAAAAAATACAACTTTTATAACCAAATTAAATTTGATATTTTTTAGGAAATGACAGTTTGCGTTGATTTGTGTGTAAATGTGTTCTCACTGAGAGGCGGGGGCAGGTCAGATGTTGCATATACAGCAGGAGATTTGAGCTATCTTTAATCATCACAGTGTCACACAAATTAATGAGACGTGACATTCAAAAAGAAAAGCCTCGAAATGTATGCAGGCAAGACATGTAGCATCTGACATTAGCACAGTGCCTGGGTTTGTATGTGGGGGGGTTCAATATCAGACAGGGTTTCATGGCTTATTTATTTGCCTGCAACAAACAAAGCTTCTCACAGCCGTCGTCTCAGTGGAGGTAAAATGCTTGTCAATAGAAACTGTGTCCTAATCAGTGCAGTCAAATGTATTCCTGGGGTTTCTCTCCGGAAAGAATATCGGTTGTTTTGTCACAGCTCGCTTAATGGCACATCCACTGTTGGTCTGATTGAATTATTAACCCCAGGTTGTAATCGGCTGCAACAAGTGGTTGTTTGGATAGAAAATCCCCAAATCAGCTTCAGAAAGATGATCTGTAAGGCCTCACGCTCATTAATGAACGGCAACAATGGGATGACGGTTATCTTTTGTGATCATTTCCATCAAGACATGACAAATTATAATGATTTGATGAAGTGATTTATGCAACATTTATTAACATTTTTCATCTGAATTCAATATTCTCTCTGCCATCAGTCTAGAGGTGTAGGCTGTCATTCAGCCCAGAGCATCACAACAAATCATATCCTGCCTGTCATCACATCAGGGACAAAAGGCTGAAGGGATGGTGACAATGCTGAGTTCACACAAGCCTGCTTGGCAGTTCATAAACAACAAGACTGACTGTCAGTAAAAGTTAGATTCCTAATTAACGAGACGTTGGAGAGACTTGGCTTCGATGCAACAACGAGTAATAAGTGAAGTGCTGTTCAATGGGATCTGAAGTATAACAGATGTTGACTGTCATCCATGACTTCAAACTCTCTGAGTGAAAGGAGACCGTGATGAGCCTTGAATGATATTTTAACAATTAGTCTCAAAGCTTTCAAAGACTGCGATCCAACAAAGATGCTTTGGACGTGATTCATTTGTGTCATTTCAGAAGTCTGAAATGAGAAATAGCACATCCGACAAATTCATAACATCCATAGAGGATTTCATTTTTTTGTAAGCACGCTTCTCCTTTCTCCTTTCCTCCATTTTTATATCTCCATTTTACAAGTAACACACCTCACTGTGTCTACCACATTTACATTAAAGCAGGGAACAATCCAATCAGAGACAGGGAGCAGATTGAAATCAGCGTTGTGGGTGAATTCATCTTTCAAACAAAAAAAAAATAAATTCATAAAAATAACCGGCCCGCTTGTTCATGCTGTTACATCTCAGTCCTCTGGAGGGAAGCAGTGCTTTGCAGTTGGGCGTAGACAGCGCGTGACTGGGAAGACTGCAGTTTCGCAATGAGGGATGCGAGACAGACAGCGACAAACTCTCACTCTTCAATGATGTATTTAATTTTCTGATGTCAACACAGTTACCACAAGACACAAAATTCACATCGTGGCTGAACTTGAGAAATAGTCCTCCTCCTCCTCCTCCTCTTCTTCCTTTAATACCCTGCCTTACATGCATATTTGTTTTCACCATTGGCTTAATTTCAACGTTGATTTAAACAGGAGAGAACCTCAAAGACTGAGCGAATACTGCAGCGTTTCAGTACTGAAACACCCATTGTGCTCTCCGGGTGGTGAGAAACAAAGATGGAATGTGTAAATCAATGAATATTTGTTTTGTTGCTTCTTATATATTTCTTATATACTCTCATCTCTCCCTGTCCTTCCTCTCCTCTCCTCTCCTCCCTTTCTTTTTCTTCCCCCCCCCCCTCCACCTCCCTTCAGCTCTCTCTTGCGCTTATTTCCCCTCGCTATCCAACAGATCTTTATTGAGCTGTAAGTCTGTGGAGTTCCCGAGGGCCAATGGATGTTTAAAATTCTTGCCAGTTGTAACCTCTCTATCACTCGCTTTCGTCCTGCCTGCCACGCCACCAGAGGGGGGGGGGGGGCATGGGCATGAGGAGACATCCATCATCCATCTTCTGCTGGCCTCTCTGAATGTTTCACAAAACCTCAGAGTGCCAGTTAAACACTCCGCGTCCATTTGACCCGCGTTCCCCCAAAATCCCAGCAGGGATCTCCCAGGTAAAATATTTTAATTTGACTTTGATATACCCAGACGCGAGTTGGAGGCTTCTTTTGAAGTCTCTGGGAACAGTTTTGAAAAACTTCCTGAAGCTCATGCAGTAAATGTGTGGTACAGAGGTTTACGGGGGCTGTGAATGATACTACAAGTTGCTTTGCATATGAAGAACTTGTGTGCTTTTACTACAGGCCGTTTTGTTATAGATCCTTCGATGGATCAACCAGCTCGAGGGCCCTGAGAACTGTTTGTATCCTCTTGCCTTTAATCACAATGTTCACAGTAAGCATGTGAGCTTCATTATGCCATACACCAACCAGTGCTCCCATGGGATTACCAGTCAGTCCGCAGGTTCATGTTGTGCCAGTTAGTGTGTGGCAATATGATTAAACACAGGTTCATTTAGTGGCCAAAACATCTTCAAACACCATTTCACATGGTAACATTATACGTACATGTAGTTTTCAGACATTTCATAAATAATATATTAAAATAATGTACGAATCTGCAGCCTTTGGGGCCCCTGAGGGTCTGGGGCCCTTGGGGAAGCTGTTGTCTGATTTGCCTGGTCACTAATGAACAAAAGAGAGAGAATTTAAGGTAAGATAAGATAAGATAAGATAATCCTTTATTAGTCCTTCTGCATTCTTCAATTTCTTCTGCATTCTGTTATGAGGCACACTTATACAAGTCAAACATTTATGAGAGCCCATGACCTGATGCTGTGATATATGACCCGGAGTTGTGTACAGTAAATTTTACCGAACACAAAAACGCTAGATCACACTGAATAGTTCATGTGTGTCCATCCATCCATTCCAAAATGAATGCGTTTCCCAGCAGGTGGTTTGAGACGAGCCTCTTCCCTGTCCATCACGGCGGCGCTCTGAGGGGAAGGCCGTCGGTGGGAGGACGTACCACCTGGCCTGTAACTCATCCGAGGCTGGATGAGTGTCAGTAAAGGTTAATAGATCTAGTAATCATTGGATGACCCCAGTGTGCACCGAGGAGTTGAGATCAACTGGATGTTAACTTCCAGATTAAAGCTTTGATATAACATGTCCCGGTTGTTCATACACAGTTCAATATATGCAATGCCTCTTGTGTCAGTTGTATTTTCTGTATTTGTTAATATTACTGTACATTGTTCTTTTGGAAGTCAAATTCTTCTGAATTGCATTAAGATATTATTTGAACACTATTTTTTCTTTGCTGTTTAAATTGTATGTACAATGTTTTTGTAAATTCAAACTTCCAAGTTGAATCGTCTGTGTCACCATGTTCTGATGTTTAATGGAGAGAGGTACACAACTGAAAATGCGAGTACCAGTGATATACATTATTTCAAGTTTTAACACAATTTCATAAAGAGGTATCAGAGATGTGAACGCCACACTGAGGCTGATGACAGATGGAACACAAAGTGTGATTCAGTTTTGAGGGTCAAAAAGATAATGGGCAGTACTTCTAACCACACAATTTATTTTATGCAGCCTTGTTACATCAGCCAACATCTGGATACATATTTAAAAAGCAACCAGCAGATCAAAGACTGGGAGTCTACACCAATGCTAGCAGCTCTGTTTAGCGTATTAGCGTGCTAAAATCGGCTAATTAGAGCTAAGCACAAGTACAGCTGTGGACGATGGGAATGTCATTAGCTTTGCAGGTGTTTGGTCATAAACCAAAGTATTAGACAAATTGAAATTTTGACCTGATAATGGCACTATAGAGAAAAAGTAGAGTAATCACTAAAGTGATTACAATTCACCCTGAGGGCGGCATGAACATCTGCACCAAATTTCATGGCAGTCCATCCAATAGCTGTGGAGATATTTCAGTCTGGAACAAAGTGGAGGATCAACCAACCGTCTGGCCAACATTGCCATCCCTGGAGTCAGACAGAGTGCTCGTGGCTGAAAAGAGGCAATGGTCTATTTCCTGAATTCTTGACTAAGCTTTCGCTCTGACCAGTTGTCACTGAGGTCTTTTCTCCTGCAGTCTCTCAGTTTCAAAAGCTCAATGAAGCTTGTTATAGAAGAAACAATTCTACAGGGATTTAGGCCTTTACCCATGTGGCTCCACATCAAATGACCACCAGAAACTTTATATGGAATGTTGGAGTCACACGCAGTGCATCGGACCATCTCTCCGTCATGTCTAATAGCACCAGCAGCAGGTTGCATGTCTGGAACAACAACTGAGATTTGGAGACGTTCCCAGACTCAATAGTCGGTGGCCTCTGCCACTGTCGGCTTTAATAACCTCATCCAGCCAAAACCACAGACAACCTGCTCAAATTAAAGCTCAGTGGCTTCCAAATGCTACGCATGTGCTAACCCTGCACTGTAAACACGAGAGCAATGTGTACAGAAAAATCAAGTTCCTCCCCTGACATACTACACACTCCAGTAGTTCCTCAAAGTTTTATTGGCATTTAGAGATCCCTAAATGTCTCCCTAAGGCACATATTTATTCTAATCAGCCTCTACTGGCAGCAGAGAAAATGTTTATTTGCCAAATGATGCCTGCATGCATATTGCTGTCACCTTGGCACTGGTGCCACCTTGCAATAAAACAGGCATTGAGGCAGTGGGCACAGTTTGTTTCGCTGGCAGGCGTATTCTGCCAGTAAAGCACATTTGTTTCAGTGAACAGGTATTCAGTGAGATGTTAGAGAGTGGAGGAGTGAATCCTAGTCCGACCAAGCTCATTAAACACTGGTGTTATACCATAAATCTGATGTCAGCACTTAGTCCGATGTGGATGGATGCCATGGTGCTTAAACTGCATAGCCCCACATTATTGTTTCCCTTGTTGTAGGGCACATCCAACGAGACACCATGCTGTTTGAGTTCAGGCTTGGTACTCACGCTGATGCTCAACGCACCTCGTTATAATGAGTGTAAGAGATTTTAGGTCAAGGCAGATGAAGTGATACACATAAAAAGAGAGAGAAAAAAAAATGAACCAAATTGTTAAGATGTTAAATGTGGCCTGAAGGCCTGGTGTAGCTCAGAAAAAAAATTATAATTAAACTTTTCTTTGTTTGAATTGTGGACTGGACACATATGGGAGGTTGTCTCAAATCGCCAATAAACAACTTTATGTTGCTCAGGACACACAAGACTGAAGTGGAGTAAACGTGAGTGTTTGCTGATCCTTTGCACCATGTTGCCAAATGTATAGTGTGCTGTGACACCACAAAGATTTGAGCTATAGTGCCTGCATCCATCTGCTCCATCCTACGCAATATGATGCCATCTGATGCTGTGGACTGGGAATATGCAGCTGGCAAAACCTGCACTTAACTTTCCCCCCCCCACAATAACTGGCACATCGCACTCAATACAATGGCCTACTTAGTGTAATATGAACAACTGTGAATTCCAAAAATAACTTTAAATACAGTTAAAAAATGGAAGAAAAGAAAGAATCTAATGTGTTTTTCGCCCTTCATTAAAATGAGTCGTGGAGAAACCACTGATCCCCTTGACCTCATGTGAATTTAATTTGCTCGCAGCTCTTCCCCGGCGATTACCCACGTGGTCCCGTTAATCTGAGAGAGGGCACATGTTTACTCATTTCTATCATAGGAATAGCCGTGCCTGTTGCTGTCCAGCCGTGCCAGCTCGAGCCGTGTGCTCCCGGAGGAAATCGTCCCTCTCGTCATACAGAGGAAAGAAGACACAAACACATCCCAAAACTACTCCAGATGCAGCAAGACGAAGCTCCATGTGGATAATGAAGTAAACCAGGACTTTTGTTTTGCCTTAATCCTCTACAGTCAGAGGAAGTAGCTCTACCGGACATCGGGCAATCTAGTGATTTGCTTCCAGCGTCCCCAAAGCGCAACTAGGTGCGCACCGGAGGGAACGCAGCAGAACCTGCAACTCTGCTGAAATGATGCTCAACTTTCCCCTCCGCTCATTGTTCCCAGTCGTCGCAGTGGCGGTTCTTACTGTTGTTAAAGGTGAGATCTATGATGGACTCTTTGATTTCATTCATCTAATGCTCATGTGTGTTGGAGCGGACGCGAGGAACGTTTCAGCAAATATATAGAAATAACTGGGTTGGAAGTAGCCTAAGGCTCCAGCTGTGTTGACAATGGGAACTGTAATGGAGATGAAATAATCAAATATGCTCCCGCGCATGTTTTACAAGTTTTTCTTTATTGTCCCCCTTTATTGAAGTTTTGGTACAATCTCACATATGCACAAACTAGGTTTCTTTTAGCACAAACTTTAAGTAGGCCCACCAAAAGACTATGACTTGGAGGAGGAGAAGTGCCTCAAAAATATAGAACCGGTTTAGAAAAAAGGTTCACATCGGGATTTTAAAACTATTCAGTAGCAATGTGTTCAGGTGACAGGCTTTATGAGGACGGAGGGTTGAGTTTTCCTATGTTTGAGGATTTTGTGGTTACTACCTCTGTCCATTTCATCGTCCCTCTGTGTAAATGAAAGTGACAGCATGCTCTCCTGTGTGCGTCAGGAAGCCTCATCTGTGGGATTAAAGAGGCCTGGAGCTGTGGCTGCACAGCTGTTTCTCTGGTTGTTTAAAGATAACCTGCATTGGGAGCTACGAAGACACAGTATAAGCTCTCTGTCTCTCTGTGATACAGATATCATGCGTACTTTCTGAGATTTCCTGCGCTTATATCTGCACATGATATCTCTGTGTACATGCTTCATCATCCATATGTTATGTCTGGGGCTGCTGTATTTCTTCTCGTGCAGGACTCTGCAGCGCAGCTGTGCTCTTAATTCATGTCTAAGTGATAGAGTTCAGCCTTTGATATCCTCTCTGCATGGGACCCATGAATATTAATTGCAGCCTTATCGCTCAGTCCAGTCAAAGATGTGACGCCTGTTGTGTCAACGGGACCCGTCTGAGGTTGAACTAACATTTGCAAAAGCAGTTAAATTATTTCAACTGGTTCTTCTGATGTCACACGATACTTCAGGGGATCCGGTCAGGACTCGCCAAAGTGATATCTGATTTCAGTGATGCAGAGTTCAGTGATGCACAGCATATCAGCGATGGACTAATTATGGATCTCAGATCAGAGGCTGCCACAAAAAATACTGTGATCTTACTCTTTACTGGCAATGTAAGCGTGTGCAGATTACTTTCAATGTAATTATGAACCATGTTTTTTCACTTTATAGGCAGACATGTTGCAGACTTGTTTTGAACCAGTCTGCAACATAACAGATTATTTCCCTCTTTTTGTTGCTCTGACCTTCAGTATACACTTAAGACGTGACCGGGCCCGCTTCATGAGGATATATCTTAACAAGATGGATGTACAACCTTGAGACAGTATCGGCCAATCTATAACTGTGCAGGGTGGTTCTTTATAACTGTCAGTTAATGTCCAATTTTTACATGTGAACTGAAAGTATACAGACATCCATTTCCTGCTTGTTAGAGTAGAATACTGACAATAAAATGAACTAGGAAGCACAAATCTCTTCCAAACATTAATTCTCCAATTTAAATCCAGAGTCAGCATTTAAAAAAAACCCAATTTAAATGGATTACTGTATAAAACTGTCTAGGATTTGGAATCAAGTCCTTTTGATTATGTTGTTTTTACTTTTATTTCCTGTTTATGGCTAAAAGCCAGTAGTCGTCTAAAAGTGGAAATATCAGATCTGGAACATCACACAAATCTAATTAGTTGAACATTGGCCTGGGGCCTATTTTAAAGGGTCTAAAAAACGTCATGTCCTTAGTAGTGTATCATAAAATGGCAGTTTACAAATTAGACGATTACAGTTTTTGTTCTCATAGCGCCAGCAGCAGATAGGACATAAACCATAGATATACAATTGGATCACCTCGGTATGGCATTTCATTTTACTTTTGGTTTGCCTTCGTTCTGCAGATATTATGTAAATGTGATGTTTGCCTGCCAATATCTTCTTTGGCCTTTCAACGCAAAACTCCTTTAGGCATCAGTCTTGATAGCTGGAATCCAAAGAACAGTTTCCTGTGTGCGTTTATGAATACTGCATTTTTAATATCAACTCTGACATGTGTATTTTTTCATAGATTTTCCTTTACCTTCAGAAAGAACATTGATTTAGGTATAGATGTATTCATGAAATATGGTTAGAAAAATAATGATTCATCACTTGTGAGACATTTTGGGGGTGGAGGGGAGGTTCTGCCTCGCCTTACATTTGCCTACAAATTATTTTTTATGAGGTGGAGAAAGTCAAATTTGCACATTAATTCTGAAGCACTTGAACACGGAGGATGACAAATTACCGAGGGTCTTTGGCAGGAGGGGGTGGAAGCTGTCACATGCAGCATCCTGTTGGGACAAACAGTCATCTCATGGAAGTTACAAGCAAGGCTTTTTACCACTCAGACACCGCATTTGACATTCCCTTGCATCACGTAGAAGTAGTTTGTTGAGAGCGGATACATTTAATTTCTGTTGAAGCATGGGTGTAATTTTGGTACAGATAATACCACATAAGAGTTAAACACATAGTACCTCAGTGTTTTTGTGCTACAATGATAACTACAATGGAGAATTAAGTCCCTGAAATTGAGCCATTTAGCAGCAGTGTGTCATTTGGCTGAATATTTAATGTGTGACCTGTGGATTTACTATAGTTGTTGCCATCTGGTTATTTTGTATGCTGTTGGAAACACTGTCTTTTCCCATCAGTCCAACTACATTGAGCACCATCATTAGACTGTTCCATCTGTACTTCATAGAAGCGAATCGCTCTGGAGGAGTGTTGGTTTTCGCACTGCTTTGCTTAGGTCCATTTAAATAGTCTCTTTAACTTTAAGAGACGGGAATAGTGTGATCAAAAATGTGCTCAGCATAAAACTGTTCAAAAGAAAATCCCTTTATGTTCTTCGTTTACACAGTGGTTATGATGGACCCATGAATTAATGATCTAAATGTTGCAGTAATTACTTTTAGAGTTATTTTTATACACACATTTCCATCTCCTAGCCCTGCTTTAGGATGCACTCTTAATATCGACTTTCACTCCTTTTCATGACAAACCCCTCACTCTCTTGTTTGTCTCAATTCTTACGTTCCTCCACCATAAACTCTTTGTGTGTTTTCCTTTTCTCTCCTTTTTTTCAGTCCAGCAACTACGTGGGGAAAATGAGTCATGCCCACTCTACTTGGTTTCACCGCCCCTAGTATCCTCAAGATGACCTACCTGCCCTTACCAACGTTTCTTGATCCCTGTTGCACCCAACTCCCCCCACCCTTGACCCTTTGCTGTGTTTCTCCAGCTGTTATCCTTTTGTCAACCCTTCGTCTTCCTGCCGTCCTCATCATCTGCTCTTATTTAAAGTAACTGGCTGATTCTGTAAGTGGCGACTGTATGTATATTAAAAGCAGATTTCAAAGCCCAACACTGAAATGTTGAGTTTAAGCAGTGGTAGAGTAGTTAATGTGCTAATCTCTCTTTCCAAATTCTCCCCTCCCAGTTGCTGAAAGTCCAAAAGTTGCTGTGGACATTGGGATATCCTCCAACCCATCGCCAGTTTATCCCACCGTCAACTTTCAGGTCGTCAATGTGGATCATGTGTTACTGAGGCAGGAAAGTCCAGAGTCATCCAGGAACTCCAGCATGAAGGCTCAGACTCAGACTTTTCTCATTACTGGTAAAGGCGCTGGGCTCCTCCAGCCAGCTGTCAACGCTTCATACCGCCCCCTGAGTGTGGATGCCCCGATTCCTCCAGACCTCCTCCTCAGTGGGCGCAGGATCCTGCCAGTCATTCTGGTCGGCAAGGTTCGTTCCTCATCCCCTGTTGTCAAGATTCTCTTTCACATGCCCACGGAAAATGACATCACTGTTGGGCAAGAGAGGATGGGGTCTGAAGACGATAATGGCAGGAAAAGTGCGGGAGCCAAGGCAAAGGACAGAGCTCACTGTGTGACTGCTTACGCCTTCTGGGAGACGAGGGAAGTTCGTGGGGCTTGCCTGGTGTTTCCGGGTGGATTCTGTGTGGCACAGCTTCGGCCAGAACCGGCCTGGTTCAGCTCAGGCAGCCGATCAGGCAGCTCTAGCAGTGAAGCAGGAAGAACCGAAGGAATTAAGGGGCTTCAGGGGAATCTAGTGGAGGTCTACTTCCAGAGTCGGAGGGATCAGATTGGCCAGTGTAACCCGCAGGACAGCCTGCAACGTGTAGGAGTAGGAAGAGGAAGAGACTCTGGGGGATCAGGGACACCGATGAGGCGAATAGGAAGTGTCAATCTGCTCAAAACCCTGCCAGGGAACCCCACCTATTTTCGCCTGAGGCTGGGAGGCGCCTTGGTGATCCAGACCTCTTCCAAGCCCCTGAAGGCCACAGACGTTGCAACTTTCTATGTCTTCCTGGTGAGCACATCTACCCTGGAAACATTTACTCTCAGGTGAGAGATCTTCACTTTTTCTTTATCAGGCCTTAATTAAAGGAATTTTTTGACACTGTGGTAAATATGCTTGTTTACTGAGCAGTTGCGATTTTACAGGGGGGTATGTTCCCACTTAAAATGAATTCTGCCGGTTGTTTTGCATGAATTGTGGTGATAATGTTGCCAGATTTGGATAGCTAAGTAGCTAGTCTGTAAGCCACAGAGTGCTAAAGCCTGTACCTGCTGAACCAGGGTATCCGCATTACACACTGTCACATTTTGGCCCTACAGTACATAAAGCTAGAGAGGGTTTAGCTTAAGATGTCATTACCGGAAAACATTAAAATGAATCAACTATGTTGCTGAGTCTGCAGAGGCCAAGAGTTTAGGAGGAGTCACATAAAATTTAATTGAAACATATGAAGCAGAAAAAGAGACTGAAACCAAGTTGAATCACCATGATGAACAGTATATTTGAGTATCTTCATGAATGATAAGCTCCATGCATTTAAATGGTTACTTAAGGCACTTGCATACTGATGGGGGCTCGCCATCAAGGCCATTCACTAAAATGCTTCAGCGCCAACATGACTTGTGTTGTTTGCCAGTTTCACTGGCTTCATAAATTACTGACATGTTCTATCCTGTCTACTTCAACCTCTCAGTTAGTGGGGGAGTTATGGAGAGCACTCTTCCATAAACAGGGAAATAATTGGCAAATGATTCACCGGTTTCCATATCTCAACATCCCACTAACGTTTCAACAAGGTTCTCTGGGTATTTGACTTCATAAATAATGCATCTATTTAATGGTGCAGGAAAACAAATAACTAACATCTCCCTCACTCCTGTGGCTAAAAGTGAAGTCAATATAAAAGCAGCCCTGACGCACCGACGCCAGCAGTTCAATCTGTCTCAAAGTTTCTACTTGCTGCATTTTGATGCACATCACTAAGTAGAGCAAAAATAGTTTTTATCAGAATGCTTCAGATCAGTAAAGTGTAAAGCCATCGCAGTGAGGTTTGCGTTTCCAGTCTTTACTCAGCTTAATGGATTTTTTTTTAAACGCAAGAAACATTTTTCTCTTAATCGCATGATTTAGTGATATCATGCTGCAAACAACACACCAACCCCTGCAGTAATCTGTGGGCAGGATGCAGGCAAATGGAGAGAAATGTGAAGATATGTGTATTAATCCATAGTGGCACGTAGTTAAACCTGTGGCTGTGTGTCAGTCAACCCCTTCTCGTGTATCAGACTAGCCATCCGCAGACACAAACATGCCTGCACACGCAAAACCCAGTGACCTGAATGTGGCTCTGCAGCCATTGTTGAAGCTGTACGTGAATAAAGATTTGGTAAAGAGACGCTGACTCTTCAACATCTGCCGTTGTTTTGATGACTATTTGGAAGGATTTACAGCCCCTCCACCTGATTCCCCAAACTCTGACTCACTGACCGCACCAAGAAGTCCCTCCTGTCAGGTCAGTGATTTGAGTCCGTGAATTTCTGACCTACTGCCACATCCAGAATGAGATTGGACAAGAAGAGGGGACTGAGTCCAGCGGTTAAGTCCAAGTGAAGGCTAGCAGTGAGGAGCTTGGCAAAGTGATTGATTCCTCCTGGGAGAAATCCCTGCTCTACTTCACTCTTTGGCCCAAGATTGAGTCCACTCCAGCAGGGTTAGGCCAGATAATCTGCGGCCCTGATTGAAAATGAATCAAGAGGTTAACCCTTTAGGGGTTGAGATGATCTGGGCCGACTGCCAGGATTAACCATGTAGATATGTGCGTGTGTTTGGTTTGCAAGGCCATCATACGCACCTGTTAAGCGCACAGGCAGCTTGTAAACACAACATTTGTTGATAAAAGCAATGGAATGGAATTATGAAAAATGTCATCAGATTGAATAGCAAAACATTGCGTGGTCTCACGTTCAGGTAAAAAAAGAACAGCGAGAGTGACATCAGATACTGAAAATATATAGCGTTGAAGTATCAGCAGAATATCTGAGAGGAAAATAAAATGCAACACATTTACAAAAAGAGAAAAGCCCTTTTATCCGTTTATCCGTTCCTGCATGAATGCTCAGAAATGAATAGGCAAACAACAGAGTTGCTCCAGCTTTCACCTTCTCAAAAGAAAGAGAGATTGACAGAGTTTGGTAAGAACAGCACTGAAGAGTCGTTATCTTTACTGGTCGACATCCATTCTGCTCCCCTCCTCCCCCGCACTTGTGGCCGTGAACTCTGGGTACTGACTGACAAAGACAAAGAGCGAGGACAGAAGTGGCCGAAATGAGGTTTCTCCACGGGGAGTATCTTGTCTCCTTGAGGGCGAGAAACTCAGTGATCCAGGAAGATTCTGGCATTGAGTTACTGCTCCTCCACACTCTACAGGAACATGTTGAAGGGGTTTGTGCCCCCAGGGAAGGATGGTCATCAGGTGCTGTAGTCACTGTGACGCTGAGCTGGAGAAGCAGCAAGACAAAGAGTCAATGGATGAAGGTAGTTCGGTAAGATCGTGATATGAAAAAAATACATTTCAAACTAAAAATATTTATTGTACGTGACAACTGTTCATAGTTGAAACACAATCTCTGATCAGAATGACAAATTATCATCTCTTTTTTTCATCGAAAAATACGTAAAAATTAAGAATGAACAAAACAACAGTTCAAACATTTTCCAAATCGAGGTTTTTTCAATTAGATTTGTTTTCTTGATCTGCCGGCTTGATCTACGCCATCAAATCTACATCCATTCAAATTGTAAATGAAAATGTAGTGTGGAAATTTGGCCCTGGGCTACAAGAATTTCGATCTTGAAAATGATCTCTGCACAAGTAGGTCCAGCATTTGTTGAAACGTGAGCGTGTCAATCTGCTTCAAGGACTATTTCTGTGTGTGTGTGTGTGTGTGTGTGTGTGTGCTTGCATCCTGTGTTTTGTCTGTCAAACCACTCTGACCTTGACCCTGTCTCAATGGTTATTGATCAGTCTGGTTGCTGTTTGATTACAAATCAGTATTTGTAAGTGTGTGCTGAACATGAGGGCATGCATACTGACCCTTATTGGAGCAGAAGTGTCTCTCCGTCCGACAGTTTTAATGTGATTCAGCTATTTAGATACTGTTTTGCTGCTGAAATGACGGGCTACAGGTTGTTGAAACAGACGCAGAGACAGATGGATTGCTGTAAAATAGCAGGTAGACCATTACTGCGCAGCAAATTGTGTGAAAAAAAAAAGAAGCGTTTCTACAATAATTTCCTGGTAAATTGTCTTTGTTTTGGGGTTTTTGTTTGTGGTATATTTATTTAATACATCACCATGAAGTGGATGGGCTAGAGGGCCGCTGCAAGAAAGTAGAAAACTGAGACTTCTAATAAATCCTATATTTGTGCCTGAACATGCTGATGGCAGGAACACAATTTGTGGTAGACACAATAAAAGTTTAAATCCGTCCTTCCCGGTATCAATATTTGGGAAAAGTGGCTAAGTTTTAATGGTATCTTGAATGTGTTCACTTTTTATTCTCACAATATGCATCCTCTCATGGCCACAGTCTACCCGTTGTCACATCGATGCCACACATCTTCTCTAATACACCACGTTATCGAGTTTGAGGGTTTTTCAAATTATTCTCAGCGTCAATATCCTGCCGACAGAACCGCGGGTGCTGAGTGATGCTCATGAGTGAGCATGAGCTGAATTCCCTCTGGAACATTTCCAGCACCTCGTTGAATCCCAGCCATGAGGAAATTGGCCTGTTTTGGAAACACACAAGGCC
>NW_022280046.1:2363026-2378750 GCF_004355925.1 Anarrhichthys ocellatus
CCCCCCCCCCCCCCCCCCCCCCGTAGCCGGGTGTCTGTGTGAGTGCAGATTAGTGATTCATTGCATTTTAAACTTGGAACAGACGCGTTTCGTGTCCCTCAATTCCCTTTTGAGCCTAATACTTAGATAACTGCTCTATGACCCTGTCCAATGATATTTGACTCAGCGATTTAGCGGAGACACATCTGCTTTAAAAAACAAAAACAAAGGCTTGGTGATTGTTGGACCTCCAGGACTGTCTGGTCCATTCACATTATTTACAATAAGCCCTCAGATTTCTGAATCAGACATCTGATTAACTGATTCCCAGTTGTCCCCAGGGCTAATGGGAATAAATACCCCGAATTCTCAGTCTGACGGCAGCCTCCGACACATCAGTCTGTCGGTGACTCACCTCGTTAGGCACATGAGCGCATACAAAACACACACGCATACGTATACAGGTATAATTATTTTTCTGTATATGAGTATAATATACATTCATACAACAGATGCAAAAACATGGTAAACATCTTTTACAAAAGATACAAAAGGCAATAATTCAAGTATTTCTGTTCAATGTTGGAGCATTGTTATACTGTGTCGTTCCATGTGCTGTACAGCTCATATTGCACAATATGTGCTTGCGATATTGAAATCTTTGCTTGTATTAAAATAATCAGAAACTACACAGAAACTAAGTAGCTACACCACATGAAGCTAACTTTAGTGTTTTACTTTACACAACTCACATCAAACCTGAGTGAGTTAATGAGACATCTTGTGAGTAATATTCACGCTTTGCACTAACCGGATCATGTCTTTATTTGTTTATTTGTTTATTTATTTATGTGTTCAATGCAGGGCGACAGTAAAAGCGGGCCTGTCATTCAGTGCGGCGCGGCCCAGTGACTCAGCGCTGTGGGACATCGTAGTGAAGCCTGGCAGAGAAGCGACTCCCAACACTGTCTCCGTTGTCTGCCAGAGGAAGGTTGCTGTCACCGCAAAGAGGTCAGTCTTGTACTTTCTCCACCCATGACAAAAAAAACTTGTTATTATCTCTCATTCTCTTTATTTTCTGAGATATCAATGCTGCTACCGTGAAGAAAATCAATCAGTTATCATAAACAGATCTTCAATGTTACATTTTACAGGAAAAATAATAATTTCTGGTCTTGGACACAGCGATGTAAAGACTGTAAGCAGCCAATTAAACACAATTTAGTTTTTGTCTGTGTAAAAGTGTTGCTGCATCAGTTTTCATGTGGAAGACTTGCTTTTGTCGGTAGAGGTAAGAGTACATGCACCTCTCCAAAAATCAGCATAAGAAGAAATGCGTTTTAAAAAATGCAAACCCTCTCTGCTTATTGCTGACCCTTTTCTGCGAAGGAGTTCTTCCATCAGGACTGACAGTCTACGTATTTTTAAAACCCGCAGAATATTACAGCGAACCTGCAGGAACAAGAACACTGTAAAAACATCGGAAGGAATAAATCCAAAGCAACATATAAACAGTTCAGAGTAGTTATTTGTGTTGTTTGAATAGTCAGTCCCCAGCTGTGTTCAGTTTTCATTAGGATGCACTGAAGAGGTTAATGAGACACAGCGATGTTCAAAAATAAAAGATGGATAATTGGGGCTTCCATGTTCGCAAATCTGGAAAAACTCAGCTTACTGAGTTCCTTTTGATTTTCATTATATTTTCCGAAAATACTTCCGAAATACAGCATTTCAATCTATAGCCTCAGTTGTTATTGGATAAGATCTATATGTCTCATCCTATCTGATATTATTAAATGAGTTGGTTATTTGGGGACGTCATATATGCTAAATTCCTGTTTCCATTAGCGATCATCCTAAATTCTGTAGGATCACCAGAATGGGGATGATCACTAAAATAAAATGTAATTGAGTTCTTCTACCTCTATTGACTTTATTGTACATGAATATAGCACTTCCCCTGCATGATTTAACTGATACACACCAGTTATTCTCAACAATTTTGCCTGACGCTGGTGGTGGTGGCGGCACACACCGACAGCCACCTCTGCCCAGCAACCTCCCGCCCACACAGGCCGCCGTCCGCCCGACCCACTTATGCGTAATCATTCATAATCACGGCTACGTTATCCAGGCTTAAGCGCTTGCACGTTCAGAAGGGGAGATTAGGAAGGAGAGATATTCCAAGTTGTATGTCCCTTCTGCTGAGCCCCCACCAGGAAACACACACACACACACACACACACACACACACACACACACACACACACACACACACACTCCCTCCACTGTGCTTTGAAGTGATGATACATCCAGGGGTTTAAAATTTCCCCTGATAGATGGATTTCCAGGAAATAAGGACATTAACCCCTTCTGTGTTTCTCGGTCTGGCTCTCATGCACTCTCTCGCAGTATTTTCTGTGTGAATTATTTCAATCATTTTAAAATCAGTCCATTTTATTGAAGAAAAAACAAGAAGACGACACATTTAGTAGACAGTATAATTGGACTTAGTGTGGAACACTTTAATTTGGCAAGCTTTCAGGTATATTTGCCTCAGTCACACATGACTTCATATGAAGTTAGTCTCTTGATCATTAAGACTCTGTTGCTGGTTGTTAAAGACATTTTGGGAAATAAGGTTATTTGCTTTCTCGGCGAGAGTTAGATGAGTTTCTTATCAAACTCTTGTTTCTCTTGTGAAGCGAATAAGCACATTTCCCAAACTTCTCCTTTTTAAAAGTGAGAGGGTTGTTTGGTTGTTAGTGAAATGACTCGGCAGAAGTTTCTCGTTGTGGAGCTTCAACGTGGTATCACTGACCCTCTGTGAGCAGCAGCAGAATGTCTTCATCAAGAGAAGAGAAACATGGGAAATCCTAATTGAACTCAGCTTGAATTGCGAGTCTACTGCCTGGAGCATCAGCTAGAGTTTCACACTCATAATAGATGATTTTATAATATCTGCGGCCTGTACTTTTAATCTCTAACCACGCAGTGATGCAAACGAGCAAACTCCTTGAGTTCTTTTAGATAGAGCGTCAGTATTTCTGCATGTTTCATACATGTATAGGCTTTTCAATATTCATGACTTTTTTTTTTTAAATGTGAGTTTTAACCATGTACTGTAGAGGTTCATTGTTTTGCTTTATGCAAAGTTTTGTTCCACTTCAAGGTGCCGCAGCTCCATTCACATTCTGCACTTTCTTCTCTTTGATCTGTTCCTACTGGCAGGTACTCTCTCCAGCATCAAATAACATCACGTGCCTTTTCTTTGACAATCCTTTGACCAGAATACTCAAATGGCTCAAGTCTCTGCTGGCTCACTTAATCTTCCTTCCACACTCTCACCTCATTCTTCCATCAGCTGATGGAAATGAGACCCCTTGTGTTTTGCACTCGCTTTCAGTTTAAACTCTACAGTTTGTTTTTCACAATAACTCTTTGACATTTTTTCGTCGGCAGTCTCTTTGCAAATATCCACATTTCTTTCCCATGGCACACGAGAGTTCACAGCTCATCTCAGATCCTTCTGCATTGAAGCATCTTTGTTTCTTGACACAAGTATTCTATAAAAAAAAAGAAGTAAAATATGACAGCTTCCAGAGGTTTGATAACAAATACTAGGCAGGACGACATTAGGTGTCACCTGCTTGTCTTGGTTATTTAACTGCATCGCTTCTAGTAATTTAACAAAATAATCCTCAAAATAAAGCACAAGTTGTAGTTCATGTTTCATCATTCCACAATCAAACCCATGAAAACCCATGAAATTCCATTTGGGTTAATTTTTCATATAGTATCTTCCAGAAATACATAGCCATGATTTTTCTACATATACTGAATTGTCTGAATTAATGGTAAATGTGAAAAACAACACAATTTTCATCCTATATATTAAACACTGAATTCATAAGCATTAAAACCACCCTTGCTCAACTTCATACGCTCACAGGTTTTGTCCTGACAGCTTTACTTGGTCAGGTATGACCAGTAGCTTATGGTGGCTAATGCTAGCTAGCTAGAGTTTGTGGTGTTGCTGACATTACAGTTCACTGACTCATGAACTTATTTACTTCTGCTACTGTTATACTATGTTTTAGCATTTGCCATGTTCCCCTTAATGAGCCACTTGTGGCTGTATTTTCCGTCTTTCTGCAAAGGTTACCATATACCATGGCTTGCTTTAACTTGTATTTTAAAATGCTATCTCTAAACAGGGGTCTTCTGGAAGTTTCACAACTGGACTTTGTGCCAAAAGATGTTTCAGAGCAGGCTGAGAGTCAGACGATCTCCTGGCGTCTGGAGTTGCCAGGGAACGTCAAAGATGTGGGCATAATGCGGATCTACACAACTCAGAGGGATTATGTGGGGCTGGCACCTCTGGTCATGGTGAGGACAATATCTGTATTCATTTCTGTGTTGTTAAAAATACTGACTTACATATAAACACTGCAGTACCCGCAGGGTGTGCAGTAAACAATCTATTGCAATCTTATTGATCCTGATGTTCGAGGAAGAAGGAGGCCCTATATAAAGTGGACAAAGGATGGAGAGAATCTGTTAGTTATAGACCCCAGGTCACTTGGCTTTGCCACAGGTTGAATTTCATGCACTAAACTTCCTGATGACTCCCTCAACGCGTAAAACAAGATGAGACAATCATAAATTCACAGTTTTAAGTTAGTTTATTCTGCAAGAAAGGGTCAATAATGGTCTCCTGGATGTAGAGAAAAGTGTTACATCCGTTGGTCGTACAGATATTTCAGTGTTTGTCCATCTGGATGAGACATCATTGGCCTCCTTAAAGACATGTCCCCTCATTTGCATGGTTTTATCTGATTAAACTCGAGCACATTCTGGTCATACAGTTAATTGTTGTTTTTAAAGAGAATACAAATAATACCCTGTTATTAGCTAGTCTTGTTACCAATTATTTTTACTCCATAGGTCTGCGCTGCAGAGTTCGCCAGGTTTCAAATCACCTCTGCCCGTTTGCAAAGACATTTTATTATCAATGATGCACAAACATTTCTTTTGATGCCTTAGACCAGGGGTCTTCAATGTTTTTCAGGCCAAGGACCCCCAAACTGATAGAGAGATGGAGCAGGGACCCCCGACTATATATATTGTATAAAATTGTGTTTTCTATTAAACTGGACCTAGTGCCATGTATAAACATGCCTCTTTATTGTTAATTCAAATAATTATTCAAATAATAATACACAGGTTCATATATTCATGTTTATATTTTAAAAATGTGCAAGGTACAGTGAGTAGGGAGGCCGTGCCACTGCCATTTATAAACATACCGTGTCAGCTGATACCAATGCTAATATCAACATTGTCTGTCAATTGCATGATAATCATGCACACAAGCTATTCACATTGATGTTTTCATTTTAAACGTGGAAACGAAAAATGAGTGATGGCCTATTAGTACCACTGCCATGCATAAAGATACCTGTTATCTTTCATACAATACTGAACTATTAAAATAATGGACAGATTCATGTTTAGAGAATTTTTTATTTTTTTAAATTGTCTAATCAACCAAAAATTTCGCGGACCCCCTGTTGAAGACCTCTGCCTTAGACTGATTCCCTGCTGCTACATTTGAATGCAACCATCAGAAATGACAAGCTACAGTATACGTGCATGTCTGTCTTTGACAGGAGATTCAGTAAGCTATTTCATGATGCAATAATCAACACGAATCAAACATGCATTGGCAAATATATTTCATCTCTGTCACTTACAGCATTTTTCTCCCCTAACTGTGGAACGAATAGACTTATTTCATATGTAGTCTGTGGCTCTTTTCCTTTAAAGTAAAGTTGTTGTGGCTTTATGTTTATAGCAGAACAAATGACTGTTACAACCACATGTCATCCACTCCACCACCTCAGATGTAAACACATTTATTTGCATTTATTGCAATCAGTATTGAAGGAAAGTGAAGGAAGTGCATGGTGGATTTTGCCTCACAGCAAAGCAGGCTGTGTGTTTGACTTTCTGACCTTTCTTTGTAGTGTTTGCGTGTTCTTCACATGTCAATGAACTGTTTATCCCATTTATATAACCCTATAAAGGATTCACAATACCAATTCTTACCGCTGAGTGTAACGATAACACTGTTTTCAGAGAAGAAACAGATTTAAAACAGTGCGGAACTACTCGATCACTCTGAGGCAGATTACCGCCGAGCTAGCGGAAACATCGGCAGTCGAGATCTCTCACAGTTATTGCCTTCTGATTTTGTGCTGCCCACGATGCAGTGGCTTATGTTTGGGTCAGTGTCGCAGTCTGAAGTAGAGCATGTCCTTTTTTGAATTGCGGTCAGCAGCTGTAAAGCCAACAGAGTTCAGAATATGAACATCTGCCAAGTGTTGTCTTATCCACATGCATCATGCAATACCTATAATAGATTTAAAAGACCTTATCAGAGATCTTGTAAACTGCAAAGTAGTTGTAAATCCATGTTGAAGAGTAAGAATAATGCTACATCAGGCTTGATGTATAAGAGCTAAGCTGCTGCTAAACATTGATTAAAGATGTACTGTACAAGGTGAGGAAAATGGTTTATTTCGAGGTTATTTACGATATGAATAAAACGACACAGCTGAGGATTTATCTGCTTCCAGGTGTGTGAGTTGGTGAGAGACAGACATGTACTGTATAATATCATCACAGAGAGATTTTGTTTTTCAGCCCATCTGTCCAGTCTTGCATCAGTGTGGTTTTAAACGAATCAAGTTTGTGATGCTGCGAGTGTTTTAATCTCCTGTTAGTCCTGCTACAGTAGCACTCTCTGCCCTGTCCTCCCTGCCCCCGTACGAATAGTGATGATTGTTAAAACCACACTGCAAAAAATACTCTGTTACAAGCAAATCCTCACATTTGTGAAGCTGGAACCATGAAATGTTTTTGCGTGAAAAATGACTTGGAACGATTTGCAAAATAATTGGCAGTTAATATTCTGTCAAACTTACAGTAAAGTGTCTAAAGCCTGCATTCTTTCTATATACTTTCACCCTTATAACAAAGCAGGCTTGTAGATGGTTTGGGTTTTAGAGGAATGATGCTAAGTTTATTTGATATGGTGGATAATAAAAGTCTCTTTGTGCAGTTTGATGTGCTGATTCAGAAAAAGTTCAAGTTCACCTGTAGCCATAGCTCAATTGCTGGTCGCCTATGGGCTCAGGTAGTAGCTCTTCACAAAGGTATAATACACCTTCTTCAACATAATTACATCCAAGATTATTAAGAAGATGTGGAGGAATTCATATCAGCCTTTAACCTTCAAGCTACACTAACACATATAACAATGCATCCACAAGTTTGTCCTATTCTCATTAATGTTGCCCTCCTTTCTGCACAGCACACTGATATCTTGAACACCGCTGTGCTGACGGGTGAAACGGTCTCGGTACCTGTGAGAACTCTGGCTGTTGAGGCCGATGGCTCAGTCACCGACGTGACCAACTACACCAGCTGTAGGTCTACAGAGGAGGATGTACTCAAGGTAAACCATTTCACCCCCGCGCTTAATCAACCGGGATTGAAATACTCACTGTAATCACTTCTGTGTTGCTTGTGAATGTATTTGCTTCATGTCTGCACCAATGGAAAAATACAGTGATTTAGCGTTTACCATCAGGCTCAGAATATTCCTTGTTTTTGCTTTAGAGCAATTGCACTGCCAGAATTATGGAAACGCATGCATATGCATGTTCAACGAGAGATATTTAGTACAAGACTTTTCAACAGAGTTTCACTTTAGTACCTTAGTTGTTTCCTGTGAAGATGGAAGTTTATTTTGAAAAGACAGCATGCATGTAACAAGCGAAAACAGACTCATGTTGCTGGACTTTTGCAGGAAAAATGCACGAAAAGTGAGGAGTAATTTTTCGTAAGATATCAATAAAACGGGGATGAATTTATATCATTGTATAAAGAGAGTGACATGAGAAGATCAATCTCATGTCTGTAAGTTAAATCAGCTATAATCACTATTTTAAAGTGATTAGTGACTCGTCTAAAACATTTAAAAAAGGAATAACTTCAATAGAATCATTCTATACACTGTAGCTTCTTTACATTCTATTAGAATGTAAAGAAGCTACATTGTATTACAATGCAACTTCTTTACATTCTATTAGAATGTAAAGAAGCTACATTGTATTACAATGCAACTTCTTTACATTCTGTAAAGAAGTTACATTCTATTAGAATGTAAAGAAGTTACAGTGTTGCCTTTTCTTTTCTTCCCGCAATAACGTAATTTTGTCAGGTTGATAAAAAATGTCACTTTACTTCCTGACATTATTGTTATTTTACCGCAGGGGTGTCCAAACTTTTTTCAAAGAGGGCCAGATTTGATAATGTGAAAATGCCCAAGGGTCAACAGTCCCTACTGACATTATTTCAAACAATACAAGTAGCCTATACATACATTGTTATTTAATCATTTTATTTTCAATGACAGCACATAGCAATGTAACCAAATGTAAGCATTCATGTATGAACACATCTCAACAACTATTCTGCCTTTCTTTCACATCTTGAAAGTCAGATAACACAGAGAACAAGCCATCTAAAAGCTAATTACATAGAAACCGATCAATGTTCTCACCTCAAGACAATCTTAAATATGACTATTAGTGAGGGTAATGAAAAGTTGTCTCACATTTAACTTCAACACACATGAAACAGGCTAACGAAACAAATCAAGTTGTCTCTTAGTATGTGATGATAGCTCTTCAGTGTTACGAGCCAGGCAAACATTAGCAAACTCGGCCTTCTTCTCGGGGCAATTATGTTTTCTGCTATTTTCATAACAGTCTTTGATAAACTCACCTTCCGTAAAAGGTTTGTCATGTTTAGCAGTTAGCATGGCCACTTGGTAGCTTACTTTGATGATGTTTTCATGTGAAAAGGACCGCTGCTGTGTGGCCAAGTTATCGTGGAGTTGCTTCACTTTTCTAGCTCGGTCGCTCTGATAGCTTGTTGTAGCATTAGCATGTTTGGTCTCGTAGTGTCTCTTTACATTATATTCCTTAAACGAGGCAACAGTCTCATGACTAATTAGGCAGACACAGTTGTTTCGGTTTTCGGTGAAAAAAATATTGCGATCTCCACCTCTCCTGGAAGCGGCGGCCCTCATTATCGACTTTCCTTTTGTTACTTGCCGTAACATGACAGGTCAAGGGTCAGAGCCCATTTCAAACAGCCAGACAGTTACAGAGTGGTGCTGCCACCATGAGGTAAAAAGAGGAATTGCATGTTGAATTTGTATGATTTATTCATTCCGTTTTGACTGTGCTGGCGGGCCATAAATAATGCATTTTAAGACAGAAGGTGCGGGCCACATAAAATCTGGCCTCGGGCCATGATTGGCCCGCGGGCCGGACTTTGGACATGCCTGCTTTAGTGCATCAGTTCATCTTAATTCTTTTTATGCACACTCTACAGTATGCACAGATAATACAAAATGTAACTTTTTTATGACAAAAACAGTCAAAATAATTATGTATAACTCCCAAGACATTCGATTTCACCGTGCCATCATACTCACCAGGTCTCTGTGTGTGTGTGTGTGTGTGAGAGTGTGTCAAAGCATTGTGGATAAAAGCAGCCTCTTCCATATGGCACTGGAGACTGAGCCCATGATCCCAGCACTCAGTCCACAAGCACAGTGGTTTGACCTTTATGCAATGGATCTACTGTATGTTACTGGCACAGTAGGAGCAAAGAGAGGGAGACGGAGACGAGAATAATAGAGAAGAAGAAAAATAATTATATGGTTTTCCATTAGACGACACAAGTGTGTGAGCTTAAGAGAGTGAGAAAGAGCCAAAATAGGGAGACTGTGTTTATAATGATTTTCTGTATCAGTAGAGGAACTTAATCCAGTTATTATTGTATCTCTGAATAGTCTCTTACTCTTCCTGTCTTTGACCCCTCTTAGAGCAAAGCCACAAGCCAGATGAATTCGGTAAAGATTGAACTCTTACGTTTAGCTATAGGATTAGTTGTGTGTAGTGGAAAGAGCAAAATTGTTGTGTGGTTGCGTGTTTGACCTCTTTACAGAAACATATATAGATTTTTCTTGCCCACTCGGGGCCAACAAACAAGCTAACATATTAACATATTATGACATTATAAAATTGTTATGTGGATCAATCAAACAGCTGCCTGTTTGCACATTTAGCAGACGGCCATCTGTTAAATGTACGTAACTTCAATACCCACTCTGCTTTTATCTCTGATTTGTGCTCCACCAACCCATGAATCTGTAACTTTGTCAGTTATCAGCAAATTGTTTCTGCTGAAGACGGCTGTTAAAACAAACCAAAACAATGAGCCGGAAGTTCCTAATTCGATCCATAATTCAATATATTCATTGGTGCAGCTTTAACTGCAAAGCATGTGTACTTTACACTTGTGTTGACTATTTAGAATACATACAATACTGCCTATAAAAAACATTCAAACACAACTTGGGAGTTTTTAGATGCTATTCTCCTTTGAATGCTACTTGTAATTGTTTTTCTTAATGTGTAACCACTGTTTAGTGCATCTATTTATGTTTGTATGTTGTAAATTCCTATACTGTGTATATCATCATGTGTGCAGGTCTTTCTTGAAAAAGATAACTTGATCTCAATGAGATTAATTGTTTAAATAAGGGATTAGATCAATGCATTTGCATGTCACGTTAAATGCAGATTGATTTGAAAAGTCTTCACTGTGTTTTCTCATGATTTTTTTAATTTGACAATTATGAACTCCTAATATCTCCCAATATCCTACTGTAATGGAATCACAATCGAAGTTTCACGACTCTGCTTATAGGTTTTCATAATGGACAGAGATGAATGGAAAACAATGGCAATGGAATGGTGGATTAAACATTTAGATTTCTAAAGCACAGCAGGATGAATTACAAAATGGGTAGCTGTATGAATAGGTGATGGGCTGAAACATGCAAAACCACAGGTACTGCTATTTAAAAATGCAATATTCTCAATCTACAGTAGGCCCACAACAGTGCATGTATACAGGAGGCTGACCACCAAATAGTAAAAAAGGAAGAGCTAAAACAATGCCCAAAGAAACATTTTAAATAGTAGGATAAAGAATGACTCCTAAAGTTTTAAAGGTGTTGCTTTTCATCCACATCTCTCATTACTGATCTGAAAAAAAAAACATGATTTAAGTGCTAATAGAATTTATTTTCTGTATCGTCGACCAATCTACACTATATGTGGTGGCACTGGAGACATCAGAGATTTTTTTTGGCATGATGGGAAAAAGGCTTCACAGACTGTTCCCCCTTAAGATTTCCACAGGAGTTCATGTTGACTTCCCTCGAAAGTCATTCCTCCCTCTGCTTTTTTCCTCCCTTTTCCCGCCTCCCCCTTCTCTCCTGTGCTGCATTCCACTCTCCAGTCTAGCGCTCTCCAATTACCGCTGTGGAGCCACTGGTTTGTTAAGATAAGTGAGGCGGCAATAGAGATAGGTCTCCAATCTTAAATAAAACACACCAACTGCTGTGTCTCACCTCATTGCTCTCACTGGTGGGGGGACTGCAACGCTCCCGCCTACCGCACAGCTCTACAGCAACAGTCATAAGGCAGATGTAGTTTATATTCCGCGGAGGTTTCATAGAGAACCTTGGTTGTGAAATTACATGACATAGACAGAAACACTGGCCAGACTTTGGAAGTTGTACAAAATGTTTAAAATGTGTGTGTTTGTGAGGTTTTAGCTCATTTGCATTGGTGCCTCTGTTCAGCCTCTCCTCTCCTTGTCAGTAAAACTTTCTCATTATTTTTCCACAGGGCTTTACATGGAAACACCTCCTCTGGTGTTTGTCTGGAGAAAGTTGAATCCAGTGAAATCACAACACGACAGTTCAGTCCCAACTCTAGTCCAGTGATTCTAAAATGACTGAGCTTTTTGAAATCATTTTCTTGCCTTATATGTTGATGTTTGTTGATGACAGACAGTCAGGTGGCGTTCATTTCCTTCTGCCAGTCGAAGTTCTCGGACCAGATTCAAACCTGGGACATTGCCTCATTCACCTTTCCTCTTTCTCCTTTTTTTCTCCTCTGCCTTGTCCAGGTGTCAGAGCGATGTGAATATGTGTATGTAAACGGGAAGGAGACAATAGGGAGGAGCAGGGTGATGCTCAACTTCACTTACGGTTTCCTGAGCGCCCAGCTGGAGATGAGTGTATGGATGCCCCGTCTGCCTTTGCTAATTGATGTGGCCGACCCCGAGCTCAGCCAGATCAAAGGCTGGCGAGTCCCTGTTATTACAGGCAGCAGGAGGTAAGGCCGGGCCAGTTGTGTGTCATTGATGCATTGCTATACATCTTGTTATTCCTAGATCTCCTTTTAGCATGATTGTGAGGGTGCCATGTGAAAAAGAATCATTTCAAACTATTACTTGAGATCAAAGACACAGCACAGTGCTATGTATCACACTCTAGAAACAGGTATAGTAGGGGGGCAGGTTTAAAGACCTTTTCAATATATTTGTTTTGCGTACTTAAGTAATGTTACTTCCATAGTTATTTTATCCCAAACCACGATCTTTTCCTGAATCATACCAAGCAGTTTTGTTGCATGGACATAACCAAGTTGTTTCCTGTGAAGACGGAAGTTTATTTTGAAAAGACTGTATGCAAACGTGTTGGCTGGACAACCCGTGAGCACTCAAAAATGAGGAATTACTTGATATGATGCAAACCTTTGTATGAGGATACAGATCAGATCAATGACGGATAGCTAACGTTAGACATGTCCTGTTAATTGATTTGAATCGCCTGTTTATTGATTTTAAAACACAATAACAAGGCTACTAAATCTATACAACAATTTTGCTGCCCCCCCCCGACTAATTACTTCAGTCGTCTGACTTAAATCCACACCAAAAGGGCTAAATGTAAAAACTTGCAGCAGTAATAAATACATTTTTGTATGTTTGGTCAACTTAAATGTGTTTTATGTGGCATTTTCATGTAAGCAATGGATATTGTGCAGATGGAGCCGCACCCAGGAAAGGGTTGCTAGAGACCATCTTTAGTTATGACAGGAAATGTCATAACTAGAACTGAAACAATCTGTTATGCATCTTATCAGACTGTCTCTTGTAAATGTTGTACTGTATTTCCATCTCGGTTTGACAGTTCCACACTCGATTCAATCCTCCCCCCTCCCTCTCTCCTTTCACCTCAGGCTGCACTCTGATTGACTGATTCACCTGAAGCGTCTCAGTGTATTTTGGACGCATTCCATTGTGCTGTCTTCATAGAAAAGTTTGTTTATGCAGTTGATATTTAAAAGGACACGGCATCAGCTGCGGTGTTATATACTGAGTTAGCCATACATAAGCCTCATTGCGTCTTTGTGAAGTTTAAATCATCAGTTTTTGTTGACACAGTTTCAGAGAGATGGGTCATTTCTGAATCTGTAGTTAGTGGTGATATTGAATTTGAAAACAGCAAATATAGAGGTGTGTTTCTAATACTAGTCTGTCTAATGTAAATGCAGTCAGTCATAAAAACCTCCCATTTGTGTTTGGTGCATTAGTGGGTAGGACACTGTAGAGGCAACACAGTTGCCCTCGAGACAAAGGTTAGTGGAATTGCACTCAATACTTACAGTAAAGTCGTTATTTTTCACTCAATACTAATGTTGATGGTCGACTGATGGACTGTGTTTTGTCTCCAGGGTAAAAACTCTTTGAGGCTTCCATTTCCCATAACATTCAATACCCACAAACAGATTCTGGGAATAGGTCAGAAATGTGACGTTTCTATGGATATTGTAACGGCCAGTCTCGGCTTTTCTGTGCAATGCTCGCTGTGTTACTGCACGCTACAGTGTCGGACATGTGCATTCTTTGTGGGAGAGAAGCAACTGGGATTTCTGTGTTATTAATAGCGACATAATAGACTGGTAATAAACTTTGGGCTAACTTCTGTTTGCTGTGAAACTGTGGATTCATGAAACATCCTCTCTCTGGCTTTGCTTTCTTTTTCTTTTCTTTTCTGTGTGGGTACCATCAGGTTGTAAAACCCATGATTTACAGCAAAATATTCACTTTTATTTAATCTCTGTTGGTTTCAAGATTGATTGAAATAAACACTTGTAATCAGTTAACACAAAACGAGTTTGATTAAAACTAATAACAACATTTGACCTGCCTGGCAACCCAATATAATGACTCAAGGGTCATCAACGAACTAATATAGAAGTTGAGTAACCATGGCAAAGAGACTCAAGATAAAAACATAAACCTTTTGTGTGTTTTTGGAAATCAGTTAGTCAGTAAAAAAATGCAATTGAGTAAATTGTTGGTACTATGAATGCTGATATTTCAAAGACTTGTACTTGGAACTAAAGACAAATAAAATAATATAAAGAGAGAGGGTTTACTTGAAATAGGTTTATTCCTGCAGGTGGAAGCCTGGTAACGTATTAATAACCTGCATGAGTTGGAAGAAGGATGGAGGAAAGACTTAGTTAGCTGGCTTGTGTTGAGTCCCACTTACTTTCAGGCAGCATCTCCATCACATGTAAAGCTCTGACCTTAGGCTATATAATAATGATGTTTATTTGGACTGTAGTGCCTGACAGTAGCTTCCTGCCTGCAGTATGAAAGCACACCCACCAGCCCTCCAGCACACCTGTGGTGTAGTGCGTGGCAGGCCAGCTGTGCTTACGATAATTATACAGAATGATCATTGCTGAGGGGTTTGAGGATGGTTCACAGCTTAACCTCCATCACCCGCAAACAAACCAGTCGGCGGTGGGATCCTGGTCAATTAAACATATATTCATTTAGAAGTAAAGGTCACTCTGCAAATGTTTTGTCCCTCAAAGGCGTCAACAACCACGCTGCTGGTCTCCAGTATTGTTCCTGAATTCTCTCTGCTGGCAACTAGAAACACCATTTAGGAGTTCACATTACAGATTAACTGCATGATTTTGTAGTCATTTATTATTTAAATGAGGAGAGATCAACATTTGTAGTTTGCATATTTTTAGTCTCAGTATATTTTAGTCAATAATTCAGTTAATAGTTTTGTTATGAAAGGTATAGCTCAGCAGTTTGGAAAAAACACTTATTTGCCTTCTTGAAGAAAATCGATACCACTTTCATGCCACTACATATGAAACTACAGTCAGCAGGGGGTTAGCTCTTTCATTAATGCACTTTGGTTCTTGTGTTAGAATATGAATATATAACATGTTAATTTGTGAGCTTTAGAGGTGCTGGATGGCAAATGTTTTAGCCTTGGGACAGAGCCAGGCTAGCTGTTCCCCCCTGCTTCAAGTCTTTATGCAATGCCATGCTAAGCTAACCACCTGACTGTGGCTTCACATACTGTATGTCATGTGTCTGATTACCTTTGTGTGTCAGGTCGACATGGGACAGCGAGGAAGAGGAGGAGATGAGGAAGGGCAGGGGCTGCATGCTGCAGTACCAGCACTCTACACTCAGGGTGCTAACAGCATTCATAGCCCAGGCTGACGCTGAGGTGCTGCCTGACCCGCTTACTGGGGCGGAGCCTGTTGAGTACTTTCTGGGTCCTGACTGGCAGGTAAAAACATTCAACAGTCCGAGTCCTCACCGTCAGACAATATATAGAAGTTTGATTAAATTTGAAAAAATTACAACAGCTAGCTAGACAATAATTCTCATACACACATTTAATACGATCAACGTTTCT